>NC_090350.1:5778533-6078533 GCF_035084215.1 Heptranchias perlo | reverse complement strand
GGGACACAATCTAACATTTAGAGCCAGGACGTGCAGGAGTGAAGTTAGGAAATGCTTCTACACGCAAAGGGTGGGAGACGTTTGGAACGCTCTTCTGCAGACGGCAGTTGATGCTCGCTCACTTGTGACTGTTAAATCTGAGATTGATAGATTTCTGTGAACCAAAGGTATTAATGGATATGGGGCTAAGACGGGTATATGGAGTTAGGTCACAGGTCCACCATGATCTCACTGAACGGTGGAACAGGCTCAAGGCGCTAAATGCCACTGCCAATTGCTGCCTCTTGATATGCGCCACCTTCTCCTGCAAGAAAGCGGGATGTGTGCCTGGGTGATGTGCCTGTCATGGTTGAATAGCTGCCAGCGTGTGTGGCCTGTGAGTTGTGGGTGGGCGGCTTGAAACAGTGGTAATATGTAAGAGCGGGAGGAAGCATCTGATTGGAAGAGTTGAGTACAGATGGAAAGAGTTTGTTGGTGTGTGGGTGATGGGGGGTGTAGTGCATGGTGCAGTTGGTAGGATTGACAGTTGACCTCACTCACCTTGACCACTCATGTCAAAACATTGAATTTCTTCCTGCACTGCATCCATGTTCATGATGCTCTGCGCCTGGCATTAACCTCGTCCCCCGCTGCCTCCCACTGCCTTTTGACTGTATGTCTGGAGGGCCTCTTGCCCCCCCCCCCCCCGCCACTGCAGATATAGGATGTCCCTCCTTCTGTCCACCTCTTGCACCCAAGGTTTCTTGTGCATCAGCAGAGAACCTTGGTGCACGCCCTCTCACAGGCCTGGTACACCCACTCAGATCAGCAGATTGGTGAGGTCTGGCGTGAAGATTGGAAGATGTGGGATTTAGTAGTGCGCAACCTTTATTCAATGTTTTAACATAATTCATCAGTGTGCAAACATAGGGATGGGATCTGCTTCTGTGTTCAGACTCCATGCAGACAGCAGACTGTTATTTTCAGCAAATAACAGGTACAAGCTACCTTTAAGAGATGTCTAAGAAACATCCTCCCTTTAAGAGATGGAGCTCCCTCTGGTGGTGGAAAGTGTGAATTGCATTGATTCCACCTGCAAGGCCTGGAAAGGATCACTGATCGCAGGTAAGTGCTCCCTTGGGACCAAACTTGTGTCCTGCCCGTGCAGGGTCCATCGGGCCCGGGGTGTTCGGGCATCGTGCTACCATCGCCCAGAACGGACCTTTATCCAATTTTTCCCCCGAGAGTTTACTAACAACAGTGCAGCAATAGGTAAGGAGAAAGCAGGGGAAAAAAACTGGTAAAAAGTCAACATTAAAAGGCTCTTTATCTGATTGGACAGAGCATTCAAAACAATATAGATGAATTAATTGCACAAATAGAGATGAATGGGTTTGACCCAATAGCCATTACAGAGACGTGGGGCTCGATTTTCACACCCGCGATCAGGTGCGTTCATGGCGGGGGGGCTGCGAAAATCGGGGATTCCCGGAGCGGGTCGGGAGCTCGGCTCCAACCCGCCCACTTCCGGGTTTCCCACTGACGCGCTGACATGCGCGCGCAGCCCCCGCATGTGGGACTCCCACCGGCAATTAAAGCCGGCAGGGTGCCACTTAAAGTAATTAACCAGGTACTTCAGGTTGTTTACAGACCTGATTGACCTGATATTTTAGGAGGGCTGGGATTATTGCAATGAACTGCGACTGTTTCCCATACTGGGGGAAACACTCCCAGTTGAAATGGACGTGTTGCAGCCATCAGCCTGTGGCAGCTGCAAAGGTCCATTTGACAGGTGGGGTGGGGAGACCCTCACTCATTGCAGGAGGCCACTCCGTCACTTGGGACAAAGTTTGGCCTCCACCACCCTCCTCCTGACAAGAAAATTCACCAACTTGCACACTTACCCCGGGGTCCAGAGACATGTACCTACCTTGCGGACCCCTTCAGATGTACATCTTCCGGATGGGGGCCGCCGTAGCTGCAGTCATGACCTCCTCGGAGGGCGAACAGCATCACCGGCCACGCCGTCCACCTCTGACACGTGGAGCTCCACAACACAGTGCTGTGACACATCCACCTGCACAGCAGGAGGGAGGGCAACCGGAGAGAGAGATGTGTCGCAGGGGGCACTACCCTCACCACAGGGTCCACAGACCGAGGCTCAGCTTCCTGGACCTCTCTGAGCAGCAGTGCACACGGAGGCTCAGAGTCAGTCGACATGTAGTCGTGGACATCTGCAGCCTCCTTCGTGCCGAGCTGCTCCCGGCTGGCCCGAGCACCATCTTCTTACCTGTCGCTGTCAAAGTCACCACTGCCCTCAACAACTTCTCCTCCGCATCCTTCCAGGGTGCCACCGGGGACATCGCCGACGTCTCTCAGCCGTCTGCACAAAAGAGCCCTGCAAATACACCTACACCCACTCTGCAGTGACACAATGGGTGGCATCAGTTGTAGGTCTTCATAGTGATCCTCAGGAAAGGGCATTATTGCACAAACCAGACAAGATTCGCAAAGACGTGGCAGTAGTGGTGATAATATAATATGTGATGTGAGTTGATCAGAAATTACATATGGATAAAAACCATGACAAACCCTCAAACACCCTTGTGCATCCCCTTCATGCTCAAGACACGTTTGCCTTACGCTTCCTACTGCACATATGTGATGCATGCCCTGTGGCTGCAGCACAGGTAGTGGCAGGTTGAGTGAGGCTGACTGTGAAAGTGATGCATGAGAGGGTGAGTATGAGATAGAGCCATGAGATTGTATGAGGATTGGGTTGAGTGGTAGTGGTGGGATGAGTACTGGCGAGGTGAGTAAGTGCAGGTAAGATGAGGATGAGCTTTGAGTGGGTATGAGGGGTGATGTGACAGAGTAGTGTTGGCAGTGCAGAAGGAGATGTGGGGTGGGGGCGGTGATGTGGCAGACGGAGTGTAGGGGAATGAGTAAGTGTACTCACTTTGGCTGACCTACTTAGGTCATTGCAGCGCCTCCTGCACTGTATGCAGGTGGGCGATATGTTGGTGGTGCAGGTGACCTCCTCTGCCACCTCGAGCCAGGCCGCTTCCTCCCGCCCGCCGGGGAGAAGATCTCTGTCCTCCCCCTCCTCCTCACCCCATCTAATGATACCTGGAGTGAGGCATCATTAAACTGGGAGCAGCCTTCCCCCTGGGCTGCTCCATGCTGTAATTTTTCCTATTTCCTGCAGCATCAGTCAGTGGAGGACTGCCCCTTTAAATAGAGCTCCTCCAGCTGACAGAGCTTACTGCGCATGCGCAGTCCACCCGCCGCGCAGCTTTCCAGCGCGAAGCCCGGAAGCACAGGTAAGTGGCTTCAATTAGCCTGCGATTGCGTGCGGAGCAGACTGATTTCATCGGGCGCGTTACCCACGCGCCCAGTCGACCCCCCGCTGCCCTCCTAATATTGGGCCCGTGGTTGCAAAGTGACCAAGATTGGGAACAAAATATTCCAAGGTACATGACATTTAGAAAAGACAGGCAGAGTGGAAAAGGAGGGGGTGTCGGCCTAATAATAAAGGATGACATAAGGACAGTGGTGAGAAAGGATCTTGGCTCCGAAGATCAGGAAGTAGAAACAATATGGGTGGAAATTAGAAATAACAAGGGGCAGAAAAGCTGATGGAGTAATTTATAGGCCCCCTAATAGTAGCAATATCGTTGGACAGAGGATTAATCATGAAATAACAGGAGCTTGTAACAAAGGTAATGCAGTAATCATGGGGGACTTTAATCTTCATATAGACTGGGCAAATCAAATTGGCCAAGGTAGTCTGGAGGACGAGTTCATGGAATGCATTTGAGGCAGTTTCCTAGAGCAATACATCATGGAACCAACCAGGGAACAGGCTATTTTAGATCTTGTGTAATGAGATAGGGTTAATTAGTAATCGCACAGTAAAAGAACCTCTGGGGAAGAGCGATCATAATATGATGAATTTCACTGAATTTGGAAGTAACATACTTAAGTCAGAAACCAGAGTCTTAAACCTAAATAAAGCCAATTACATCGGTATGAGGGATGAGTTGTCAAAGGTAGATTGGGAAATTAAATTAAAGGGTATGATGGTTGAAAAGCAATGGCAAATATTTAAAGAAATATTACAATATTCTTAACAAATATACATTCCATTGAGAAATAAAAACTCCACGGGAAAAGTGATCCACCCGTGGCTAACTAAAGAAGTTAAGGATAGTATTAGATTAAAAGAAGAGGCCTATAGTGTTGCCAAGAAGAGTAATAAGCCTGGGGATTAGGAGAGTTTTAGAAACCAAAGGACGACCAAAAAATTGATAAAAAGGGAGAAAATAGAATATGAAAGTAAACTAGCAAGAAATATAAAAACAGATTGTAAGAGCTTCTATAAGTATGTAAAAAGGAAGAGGGTAGCGAACGTAAATGTGGGTCCATTAGAGGCTGAGACAGGAGAAATTATAATGGGAAATCAGGAAATGGCAGATGCGTTAAACAAATATTTTGTATCTGTCTTCACAGTAGAAGACACAAAAAACATACCAGAAATAGTGGGGATCCAAGGGGTAAATGAGAATGAGCCACTTAAAACAATTAATTTCACTAAAGAAAAAATACTGGACAAACTAATAGGACTAAAAGCCAACAAATCCCCTGGACATGATGGCCGACATCCGCGGGTTCTAAGAGAGGCGGCTGCAGAGACAATTGGTTGTGATCTTCCAAAATTCTCTAGATTCTGGAATGTTCCCAGTGGACTGGAAGGTAGGAAATGTAACCCCACTATTCAAGGAAGGGAGGGAGAAAACAGGGAACAGCAGACCAGTTAGCCTGATATCAGTCATCGAGAAAATGCTGGAATCCATTATTAAGGAAGTGGTAACAGGGCACTTAAAAAATCATGGTATGATTAGGCAGAGTCAACATGGTTTTATGAAAGGGAAATCGTGTTTGACAAATTTGAGTTTTTTTGAGGATGGAACCAGCAAGGTGGATAAAGGGGAACCAGTGGGTGTAGTATATTTGGATTTTCATTCGATAAGGTGCCATATAAAAAGTTGTTACACAAGGTAAGGGCTCATCGGGTTGGGGGTAATATATTAGCATGGATAGAGGATTCGTTAAAGGACAGAAAACAGAGATTAGGGAGAACAGGTCATTCTCGGGTTGGCAGGCTGTAACTAGTGGGGTGCCGCAAGGATCAGTGTTTGGGCCTCAGCTATTTACAATCTACATTAATGACTGAGATGAAATGACCGAGTGTAATGTATCCAAGTTTGCTGACGATCAAAGCTAGGTGGAAAAGTAAACTGTGAGGACACAATGGGGGTGATTTTAAATCCCAAGAACGGGTGGGTTAGGGCCGAATATGAGTTGAAAATAGTTGTTTTTTGAATCGCCACTGCAACCCGGCTTTATTTCCGGGTTTAACATCGGCACGGAAAAGTACAGGCTCCCACTGGGAATGCAAAGTCAGAAAATTTTGCAGTTACGACCCAAAAAAACCAACTATTTTCAACTCCCACCCGCTCCCAACCCACCCGTTCTTGGGGTTTAAAATCACCCCCATTAAGAGAGTGGGCAAGAAGGTGGCAGATGGAGTATAATGTGGGGAAGACTAGAAAAGCAGAATTTTTTTAAATGGTAAGAAACTATTAAATGTTGATGTCCAGAGAGACTTGGGTGTCCTTGTACACGAAACATAAGGGTCTCGATGTTACCAGGGCTGCGGGTTCGCGGCGGGGGGGGCTATTGGGCACGTGGGTAACGCGCCCGGTGAAATCAGTCTGCCCCGTGCGCGATCGCAGCCTTATTAGATCCACTTACCTGCTCCTCCGGGTTCCCCACTGCTGAGCTGCGCGTCGGGCGGGCTGCGCATGCGCAGTAAGGTCTGTCAGCTGGAGGAGCTCAATTTAAAGGGGCAGTCCTCCACTGACAGATGCTGCAACAAATAGCAAAAATTACAGCCCAGGGGGAAGGCTGCTCCCAGTTTAATGATGCCTCACTCCAGGTATCATTAGATGGGGTGAGGAGGAGGGGGAGGACAGAGATCTTCCCCCCGGCGGGCGGGAGGAAGCGGCCTGCCTCTGCCACCAGGAGGGCCTGGCTCGAGGTGGCAGAGGAGGTCACCTGCACCACCAACATATCGCCCACCTGCATACAGTGCAGGAGACGCTGCAATGACCTAAGTAGGTCAGCCAAAGTGAGTACACTTACTCATTCCCCTACACTCCATCTGCCACATCACCGCCCCCACCCCACATCTCCTTCTGCACTGCCAACACTACTCTGTCACATCACCCCTCATACCCACTCAAACCTCATCCTCATCTTACCTGCACCTACTCACCTCGCCAGTACTCATCCCGCCACTACCACTCAACCCAATCCTCATACAATCTCATGGCTCTATCTCATACTCACCCTCTCATGCATCTCTTTCACGGTCAGCCTCACTCAACCTGCCACTACCTGTGCTGCAGCCACAGGGCATGCATCACATATGTGCAGTAGGCAGCGTAAGGCAAACGTGTCGTGAGCATGAAGGGGATGCACAAGGGTGTTTGAGAGTTTGTCATGGTTTTTACTTATATTTAATTTCTGACCAACTCACATTACATATTATATTGTCACCACTACTGCCACGTCTTTGTGATTCTTGTCTGGTTTGTGCAATAATGCCCTTTCCTGAGGATCACAATGAAGACCCACAACTGATGCCACCCATTGTGTCACTGCAGAGTGGGTGTAGGTGTATTTGCAGGGCTCTTTTGCGCAGACGACTGAGAGACGTCGGCGATGTCCCCAGTGGCACCCTGGAAGGATGCGGAGGAGAAGTTGTTGAGGGCAGTGGTGACTTTGACAGCGACAGGTAAGAAGATGGTGCTCGGGCCAGCCGGGAGCAGCTCGGCATGAAGGAGGCTGCAGATGTCCACAACTACATGTCGAGTGACTCTGAGCTTCCGTGTGCACTGCTGCTCAGAGAGGTCCAGGAAGCTGAGCCTCGGTCTGTGGACCCTGTGGCGAGGGTAGTGCCCTCTGCGACACATCTCTCTCTGCGGTTGCCCTCCCTCCTGCTGTGCAGGTGGATGTGTCACAGCACTGTGTTGTGGAGCTCCACATGTCAGAGGTGGACGGTGTGGCTGGTGAGGCTGGTGATGCTGTTCACCCTCCGAGGAGGTCATGACTGCAGCTACGGCGGCCCCCATCCGGAAGATGTACATGTCTCTGGACCCCGGGGTAAGTGTGCAAGTTGGTGAATTTTCTTGTCAGGAGGAGGGTGGTGGAGGCCAAACTTTGTCCCAAGTGACAGAGTGGCCTCCGGCAATGAGTGAGGGTCTCCCTCAACCCCCACCCCCGACTTGTCAAATGGACCTTTGCAGCTGCCACAGGCTGACAGCTGCAACACGTCCATTTCAACTGGGAGTGTTTCCCCCAGTATGGGAAACAGTCCCAATTGTTTCTAAAATCCCACCCCTCCTCACATAATCCCTTAATCAGGTCTGTTAATGACCTGAAATAGCTAGATAAATATTGTTAAGTGGCATCCCGCTGGCTTTAATTGCCTGCGGGAGTCCCACATGCGGGGGCTGCGCGCGCACGTCGGCGCGTCTGTGGGGAACCTGGAAGTGAGCGGGTTGGAGCCGGGCTCCCGACCCGCTCCGGGATTCCCCGATTTTCGGAGCCTCCCCCCCCCCCCCCCCCCGCTAGGAACGCACCCGATAGCGGGTGCTAAAATGAAGCCCAAAAAGTTAGTGTGCAGGCACAGCAAGCAATTAGGAAAGCAAATGGCATGTTGGCCTTTATTGCAAGGGGGTTGGAGTACAAGAGTAGGGGAGTTTTACTACAGTTGTACAGGGCATTAGTGAGACCTCACCTGGAGTACTACGTACAGTTTTGGTCTCCTTATCTAGGGAAGGATATACTTGCCTTAGAGGGGGTGCAATGAAGGTTCACTAAATTAATTCCTGGGATGAGAGGGTTATCCTAAGATGAGAGGTTGAGTAAAATGGGCCTATACTCTCTGGAGTTTAGAAGAATGAGGGGTAATCTCATTGAAACATTTAAGATTATGCGGGGGCTTGACAGGGTAGATGCTGAGAGGTTGTTTCCCCTGGCTGGAGAGTCTAGAACTGGGGGGCATAGTCTCAGGATAAGGGGTCGGCCATTTAATACCGAGATGAGGAGGAATTTCTCCACAGAGGGTTGTGAGTCTTTGGAATTCTCTACCCCAGAGGACTGTGGATGCTGAGTCATTGAATATATTCAAGACTGAGATAGTTGGATTTTTGGACTCTAGGGGAATCAAGGGATATGGGGATCGGGCAGGAAAGTGGAGTTGAGGTCGAAGATCAGCCATGATCTTATTGAATGTCGGAGCAGGTTCAAGGGGCTCCTGCTCCTATTTCTTATGTTCTTATGTTCATTATGTGATTTTTAAAATTTAAAAATTGTATCCTGGTGTGTTCATCATATCATTTTTAAAAATAGTATTTACAGGGGGATACATTTGTTATGAATATAGTAACTGTGTATATTAGTACAGTAAAACACTTCAAGATCAGGGTGATCTCAGAAAGGGGATAGATGTGAATTTCATTAGCTAATGTATCGGTTTACAATGTCTGGAACTGAGGTGCATTTTTTAAAAATGTTTAACACCTCGTTCTCAAGGTGTGAGATGTCTTACAATAGAGATAATTAAAGATGTCACAATGGATGATGGTGGAAAGTTTTTTTTAAATCAGCAAAGCTTTAGTCAGCGAAATACATACAGAAACCTAGCAGTTCTGGTGCCGGACTAGGGACTCAGAGGTCACGAGTTCAAATCTCACCTCAGCAAGTTGTAAACTTTGATTCAATAAATCAGGTAATTTGTGGGCTGGGAAGCATGAAGCTGTCGGATTGTCACAAAAAAATCAATTGGTTCACTAGTGACCTTCAGGCAAGGGAACCTGCCACCCCTACCTGGTCTGGCCTACACATGACTCCGGGCGCATGCTATGTCGTTGACTCTTAATGCCCTCAGGACAATACTGTTCTGCCTGTGACACCCACATCAAGAATTTTTTTTTAATTATTCCATTCAAGGAATTGATCAGAACCTGTGTAAGTGGACATGTTGGAGTACAGTCTGGAGATAGTGGCAGAGAGTTCTGAGAAAGGATGTTGTTCATTGTGGTGCAGAACCAGGAGTGTGTCAGATTCTGCTGGAATCAGATGTAGTAGGGATAACTGAAACATGGCTTCATAAAGAACAGGATTGGCATGTAAATGTTGCAGGATATTACGTATTTAATAAGGATAGAGAAGGAAGGTGGGGGTTTGGGGTAGCTGCACAAATTAGAGATAATATAATGGCAGTAGAAAAAAAAGGGACATAACTAATATTAAGATAGAAACAGAATCCAAATGGATTGAGATAAAGGATAAGAAGGGATCGATCACGCTAATAGGGCTATACCACAGACCACCTAATAGTGAAAGGGAAGTGGAGGAAGAAATATGTAGGCAAATCATAGTATGCTACAGCACAGGAGACGGCCATTTGGCCCATCATGCTTATGCCAGCTCTTTGAAAGAGCTATACAGTTAGTCCCATTCCCTTGTTCTTTCCCTTTCACCTTGTAATTTTTCTTCCTTCAAGTATTTATCCAATTCTCTTTTTGAAAGTTACCATTGCATCTGTTTCCACCACCCTTTCAGGCAGTGCATTCCAGATCATAACAACTCACAGTGTGAAAAAATATTTCCTCTATGAAATGAGTAAAAGACATAGAATAATAATCATGGGAGTTTTCAACTACCTCCAAACAAATTGGCAGGAAGAGTTAGTGAAAGGGGAAAGGAACTGTAGTTTTTACAGTGTTTAATGGTTTCCTTTCTTACCCAGTATGTGAGAAGCCCAACAAGAGAGGAATCACTGCTGGATCTAGTAATGGGGAATAAACCAGAGCAGGGGAGAGAAGTAAGCGTAGGGGAACATCTAGCCAATAGCGATCATAACATAATAAGGTTCAACATAATGGCCTAGAATTTGTTGAAAAAAAACGGCGCGTTAATGATGCACGCCGTTAGTAATATGAAAATCGGCCAGCAGCTTGTGGTGAGGAAAAGATACCCCGTGAATTGCAAATCACAAGTTTTTGGCCGATTTCCGAAAACGGCATCTCACCCTTAGCCTCCCCGTGATTTCCATGAAGTTGCTGCATTTGCACATTAATTGCCCATTAAACTCGCCACAGAAAATTAAGTCTAATAATCAACAGCGTAAGTACCCTTTTAACAAGGGTAAGACGGTACATGAGCAGTGGTGTTCATTTAAGGAGTTATTTTGCAACTTTCAAAAAATATATATTCCACTGAGGAAAAAAGGGTGTAAAAGAAATGACAGCCATCCGTGGCTAAGTAAACAAATTAAGGATAGTATCCGACTAAAAACAAGGACATATAAGGTAGCCAAACTTAGTGGGAGGATAGAAGATTGGGAAGTCTTCAAAAGACAGCAAAAAGTAACTAAAGGATTGATTAAGAAAGGGAAGATAGATAATGAAAATAAATTAGCAAAAAATATAAAAACAGATAGCAAGAGTTTCTACAGTTATATAAAAAGAAAAAGGGTGGCTAAGGCAAACGTAGGTCCCTTAGAGGATGAGACCGGGAAATTAATGGTGGGAAACATGGAGATGGCAAAAATGCTGAACAAATATTTTGTTTCAGTCTTTACGGTAGAGGACACTAAGAATATCCCAACACCGGACAACAGGGGGCTCTGGGGGGGAGGAGCTAAATACGATTAAATACGATTAAAATCACTAAGGAATTGGTACTCAGTAAATTAATGGGACTCAAGGCGGATAAATCCCCTGGACCTGATGGCTTACATCCTAGGGTCTTGAGGGAAGTGGCAGTAGGGATTGTGGATGCTTTGGGAATAATTTTCCAAAATTCTCTGGACTCAGCAAAGGTCCCGGCAGATTGGAAAACTGCTAATGTAACACCGTTATTTAAAAAGGGTAGTAGGCAGAAGGCTGGAAATTATAGACCAGTTAGCCTAACATCTGTGGTGGGTAAAATTTTGGAGTCTATTATTAAGGAGACAGTAGCAGAACATTTGGATAAACATAATTTAATAGGACAAAGTCAGCATGGCTTTACGAAGGGGAAGTCATGTCTGACAAATTTGCTTGAGTTCTTTGAGGATATAACGTACAGGGTGGATAAAGGGGAACCAGTGGACGTAGTGTATTTAGACTTCCAGAAGGCATTCGACAAGGTGCCACATAAAAGATTATTGCTCAAGATAAAGAATCACTGGATTGGGGGTAATATTCTGGCATGGGTGGAGGATTGGTTATCTAACAGGAAGCAGAGAGTTGGGATAAATGGTACATTCTCAGACTGGCAACCAGTAGCCAGTGGTGTTCCGCAGGGGTCGGTGCTGGGTCCCCAACTCTTTACAATCTATATTAACGATTTGGAGGAGGGGACCGAGTGTAACATATCAAAGTTTGCAGATGATACAAAGATGGGAGGAAATGTAGAGAGTGAGGAGGACATAAAAAACCTACAAGGGGATATAGACAGGCTGGGTGAGTGGGCGGAGATTTGGCAGATGCAATACAATATTGGAAAATGTGAGGTTATGCACTTTGGCAGGAAAAATCGGAGAGCAAGTTATTATCTTAATGGCGAGAAACTGGAAAGTACTGCAGTACAAAAGGGATCTGGGGGTCCTAGTGCAAGAAAATCAAAAGGTTAGTATGCAGGTGCAGCAGGTGATCAAGAAGGCCAACGGAATGTTGGCTTTTATTGCTCGGGGGATAGAATATAAAAACAGGGAGGTATTGCTGCAGTTATATAAGGTATTGGTGAGACCGCACCTGGAATACTGCATACAGTTTTGGTGTCCATACTTAAGAAAAGACATACTCGCTCTCGAGGCAGTACAAAGAAGGTTCACTCGGTTAATCCCGGGGATGAGGGGGTGGACATATGAGGAGAGGTTGAGTAGATTGGGACACTACTCATTGGAGTTCAGAAGAATGAGAGGCGATCTTATTGAAACATATAAGATTGTGAAGGGGCTTGATCGGGTGGATGCAGTAAGGATGTTCCCAAGGATGGGTGAAAGTGGAACGAGAGGGCATAATCTTAGAATAAGGGGCTGCTCTTTCAAAACTGAGATGAGGAGAAACTTCTTCACTCAGAGGGTGGTCGGTCTGTGGAATTTGCTGCCCCAGGAAGCTACATCATTAAATAAATTTAAAACAGAAATAGACAGTTTCCTAGAAGTAAAGGGAATTAGGGGTTACGGGGAGCAGGCAGGAAATTGGACATGAATTTAGATTTGAGGTTAGGATCTGATCAGCCATGATCTTATTGAATGGCGGAGCAGGCTCGAGGGGTCGATTGGCCTACTCCTGCTCCTATTTCTTATGTTCTTATGTTCTTATTGTTAATGACTGCCAATCAACCTCTCTTCCCAGAAAGTGAACAATTGTGGAGTCTCATTCCTTCAGTTAGTGAATTGTTGTTGGAGATTTTAAAAATGCCAAATTTAAAATTTTTCAATTTTTTTTCTTACTTTTCCTCTCTGTCTCTTAATCCAATCTTTCTCTATTTCTCTTTCTGTACCTGATTTGACATTGAATTGACCCTCCTTCTCAGTCCTTTCTCTGAAAATTTCTCAATCCTTTAATCACATTGGTGGAGATGATACAGGGCGCTAAATTGGGCCGTGTAGCGCCCGTTGTTTTGGCGCTACATGGCCTCTCCGACATCCAAGATGGTGTCTTGGATAAGCATGCACGTTTCCTGCGTGACGTGCGCCAGGCGCCATCTTTGTACTGGAGTTAGCGCAGGCGCAGATAAGGAACGCTGGAATCATGTAAAGTAGGGAGAATATGGCTTCAATCAGTGTGCAATGCTGACTTAAATTGATAAGTCCCAAAATGGTGTCTAACGCTCAACTCAACGCACAGTCTTAACTTCGACAATCTGAATGTGTCTTAGAGTGCCTGGCGGACCCTCCACCAGCGCTATTTAAAGGGACCATTCAAGATTTACAGGTTAGTGGCTGGATTATTGCTTCTAGCTGCCGAGACATTTGTAACTGTTTTTGGAGGTCTCCTAGACAATACCAGGACGCGGGGACATAGGCTAACATTTAGAGCCAGGACATGCAGGAGTGAAGTTAGGAAATGATTCTACACGCAAAGGATGGGAGACGTTTGGAACGCTCTTCTGCACACGGCAGTTGATGTTAGCTCACTTATGAAAGTTAAATCTGATATTGATAGATTTCTGTGAACCAAGGGTATTAAGGGATATGGGGCTAAGACGGGTATATGGAGTTAGGTCACAGGTCCACCATGACCTCATTGAATGGCGGAACAGGCTCGAGGGGCTGAATGCCACAGCCACTTGCTGCCTCTTGTTATGCGCCACCTTCTCCTGCAAGAAAGTGGGACGAGTGTCTGGGTGATGTGCCTGTCATGGTTGAATAGCTGCCAGTGTGTGTGGCCTGTGAGTTGTGGATGGGCGGCTTGAAACAGTGGTAATGTGTAAGGGTGAGAGGAAGCATCTGATTGGAAGAGTTGAGTACTGATGGAAAGAGTTTGTGGGAATGTAGGGGATGGGGGGTGTAGTGCATGGAGACGCCACTTGACAGTTGACCTCACTCACCTTGACCACTCATGTCGAAGCATTGAACTTCTTCCTGCACTGCATCCATGTTCATGATGCTGTGCGCCTGGCATTAACTTCGTCCCCCGCTGCCTCCCACCGCCAATTGAGTAAGTGTCTGGAGGGCCTCTTGCCCCCCCCCGTGGATATAGGATGTCCCTCCTTCTGTCCACCTCTTGCATCAGCGGAGAACCATGGTGCATGCACTCTCACAGGCCTGGTACCAACTCAGATCAGCAGATTGGTGACATCTGGCATGCAGATTGGAGGATGTGGGATTTGGTGGTGCACAACCTTTATTCAATGTTTTAACATAACTCATCAATGTGTAAACATAGGGATGGGACCTGCACTTGTGTTTTATGTGTGCGATGTCTGATCTCTGTTCAGACTCCGTACAGACAATAGACTGTTATTTTCAGCAAATAACAGGTACCAGCTACCTTTAAGAGATGTCTAAGAAACATCCTCCCTTTAAGAGATTGAGTTCCCTCTGGTGGTGGAAAGTGGGAATTGCATTGATTCCACCTGCAAGGCCTGGAAAGGAACGCTGATCGCAGGTGAGTCCTGGGTTGGGCCCAAACTTGTGTCCTGCCTGCGCAGGGGTACATCACGCTACCTAAGCCCAAAAACGGCCCCTATCCAATATTCCCCCACCCCCCATTGTTTGTCCCGATGTTCACTAAGGTCCCAGATGCCTCATTTCCCTCGCTGTGTCATTATCAGCTCACACTTCCAGCAACTTTGTGGGCAAAAATTTTTTGAGCTGAAAGGTGCAGAAAAAAGTCCAACTAACAGGGCATGCCCTGAGATACCTCGCTCCAGCAAATTCTGGGCCAATGATTGAGAAAGACATAAGTAAGACAAAGACCAACGTAATAGATTGGATAAAAGCTAATTTTGAGGGGATGAGAATGGAACTAGAGAAGATAAACTGGAAATAAATACTGACTGACAAAGAGAGAGCAGCAGTGGGAAATATTTAAAACGGTGATCAATAGAGTTCAGGAGAAATATATTCCTCTAAAAAGCAAGAACAAACTAGCCAATAATGAAACACCATGGACCAATAAAGAGATAAGGGTAAAATTGAAACTAATGAAACAGGCTTACACTAAGTACATAGACAATAAAGGAGAGGATGACAAAGGGGAATAGGAAGAGGTTTGGAAAGAAGTCAAAAAAACTTAGGAAAGCAAAGAGGAACTAAGGTATTAAATCATCACAGAATATAAAAAGAAATAGTAAAGTATTCTACAGACACATAAATAACAAAGAAAGATCAGGAGAGGGAGAGGGCCACTCAGGGATACACAAGATAAACTCACGGGTAATAACAGTGAAATGGCAGAAATATTGAATAATTACTTTGCCTCTGTATTTACCAGGGGTGGTAATATTTTATAATAATAATATTTAATGGGTGGACATGACATTAGGAGAAGAGATCAAAAAAGATATAAAGAAATTTAAGATGGAAAGGAGGGAGATAATTGATAAACTTAGCAGGGATAAAACCATGGATTGCATCTGCGCATACTAAATGAAGTTGGGGAGGAGATAGCAGAGGTACTATTACATATATATAAAAATTCATTAGAAAAGGGAATAGTGCCAGAGGACAGTCAGACAGCTAATGTTATACCTATATTTAAAGAGGGAAGTAGAACAAGTCCAGGGAACTATAGACCAGTTAGTTTAACGTCAGTGGTAGGAAAGATAATGGAATCTTTGATCAAAGATGTAATAGGAAAAAAAATCTACTCTAGATCAAGCCATTCAGCCCATCGTGCCTATGCCAGCTCTTTGAAAGAGCTATTCAATTAGTCCCACTCCCCTGCTCTTTCCCCATGGCCCTGTAAATTTTAGCCCTTCAAATATTTATCCAATTCCCTTTCTAACTGATGTCCCTCATCCTTGGTACATCTAGTAAATCTCTTCTGCATCCTCTTTATAACGCCTTGACATCGTTCTTAAAGTGTGATGCCCAGAAGTGAACATAATACTCCAACTGAGGCCTAACTAGTGATAAACCTGGGATAACTTCCTTGCTTTTGTACTCTATGCCACTATTAATAAAGCCCAGGATCCCATATGCTTTTTTAAACAGCCTTCTTAACTTGTCCTGCCACCTTCAAAGATTTGTGTATGTACACCCCCAGGTCTCTCTTCCTGCAGCCCCTTTAAAATTGTACCATTTAGTTTACATTGCCTCTCCTCATTTTTCCTACCAAAATGAATCACTTCACACTTCTCAGCATTAAATTTCATCTGCCATGTGTCTGTCCATTTCACCAGTCTGTCTACATCCTCCTGAAGTCTGTTACTATCCTCTACGTTGTTTACTACATTACGGAGTTTTGTGTCATCTGCAAACTTTGAAATTATGCCCTCTATACTCCAAGTCATTATTATATGTCAAAAAGAGCAGTGGTCCTAATACTGATGCCTAGGGAACACCACTGTATACTTCCCTCCGGTCTGAAAAACCACCGTTCATCACTACTCTCTGCTTTCTGTCCCCTAGTCAATTTTATATCCACGTTGCCACTGTCCCTTTAATCCCATGGACTTTAATTTTGCTAACAAGTCTTTAATGTGATATTTTATCAAATGCCTTTTGAAAGTCCACATACACAACATCAACCGCACTACCCTCATCAACCCTCTCCATTACTTCATCAAAGAACTCAATCAAGTTGGTCAAACATGATTTTCCTTGAACAAATCCATGCTGACTTTCATTTATTAGCCCAGACTTTTCCAAGTGTCAATTAATTTTGTCCCAGATTATTGTCTCAAAGTTTCCTTGCCACTGATGTTAGACTGACTGGCCTATAATTGCCGGGTTTATCCCTCTCCCCTTTTTTGAACTGTGATGTAATATTTGCAATTCTCCAGTCATCCGGCACAATTCTCATATCTGAGGAGGATTGGAAGATTGTGGCCAGAGCCTCTGCAATTTCCATCCTTTCTTCCCTAAGCAACCAAGGATGCATCCCATCCAGAACAGGTGACTTTTCCACTTTGAGCACTGCCAACCTTTTTTCAGAACCTCCACTATCTATTTTTGTCCTTTCCAATATCACTACTACGCCTCCTTTACTGCTACAATGGCAGCATCCTCTTCTCTAGTGAAGATAGATGCAAAGTATTCATTTAGTACCTCAGCGATGTCCTCTGCCTCCACAAGAAGATCTCCTTTTTTGTCCATATTCGGACCCACCCTTCCACTATTTATATGTCTATAAAAGACTTTTGGGATCCCTTTTATGTTAAATGCTAATCTATTCTCTTTACCCATTTTATTCCCTTTTTTAGATCTCCTCTATACTTCCTCTGTATTATGAATCTTATACTTGCCATAAGCCTCCTTTTTCTGTTTCATTTTAATCTCTATCTTTAGTCATCCAGAGAACTCTAGCTTTGGATGCCTTTCCCCCCCCCCCCCCCCCGCCATAGGAACCATCTCCTCCATGAAGGCTTCCCATTATTCAATTACTGTTTTGCCTGCCAATTTTTGATTCCAATCCACCAGGGCAAGATCTGTTTTAACTCACTGAAATTAGCCCTCCTCCAGTAAAGTATTTTCACATTGTTCCTTGTCTTTTTCCATAATTATTCTAAACCTAATGGAATAATGGTCACTGTTCCCCGAATGCTCCCCCACTGAAACATGCCCCACTTCATTCCCCAGAACTAGATCCAGCACTGCTTCCTTCCTCGTTGGGCTGGAAACACATTGTTCCAGACAGTTCTGTTGTACACATTTCAGGAATTCCTCCCCCTCTTTGCCCTTTACACTGTTACTATCTCAGTCTATATTGGGATAATTGAAGTTCCCCATTATCACTGCTCTATAGTTCTTGCATCTTTCTGTAATCTGCCTGCAGATTTGCTCCTCTATCTCCTTCCCACTATTTGGTGTCCTATAGTCGACACCCAGTGGTGTAATATCTCCTCGATTGTTCCTTAATTCTAATCAAATAGATTCTGTCTTTGACCCTCAACTACATCATCCCTTTCCAGTGCTGTAATAGTATCTTTGATCAATACTGCCCCCCCACCCCTCCTTTCTTTCCTTCCCTATCTTTCCTCAATACCTTGTAGCCAGGAATATTAAGTACCCAATCCTGCCCGTCTTAGAGCCGGGTCTCTGTTATTGTCATTATCTCATTGTCCCATGTGGTGACTTGCGCCTGAGCTCACCAACCTTATTCCCCACACTACCTGCATTTACACACAGTCTCATCTTAGACCGCCACACATTCGCCCCCTGTCTGATCCCTCCTATTTCTGAACGATTCTTTACTCTGGTGCTACTTGTCTCTCCCAGTCCTCTGTGCACCTTGTTTCTCCTCTCTAATGTTTCATCCTGGTACCCATCCCCCTGCCAAATTAGTTTAAACCTTATTGAATTATTTGAAGAAGTAACTAAGAGTAGGCAAGGGTAATGCAGTGGATGTAATATACTTGTGTGTTCAAAAGGCCTTTGATAAGGTACCATATAGTAGACTCATAACTCAGGTCAGAGCATGTGGAGTCAGGGGCAAGTAGCAGAATGGATAGCAAGCTGGCTACAAAACAGAAAACAGAGTAGGAAGTAGCAATTCATTCTGGCAAAATGTGGGAAGTGGTGTTCCATAGGGATCGGTGCTGGGACCACTGTTGTTCACCATTTACATAAATGATTCGGACTCAGGAATCGGAAGTACAATATCAAAATTTGCGGACGAAACCAAATTTGCAGGGGGCCTTTATAACTGGAGGGCTGGAGTTTAGTGGGGGGGGGGAGGGGGGAGCGGGGAAGAGGTTTTACTGCAGCTGTACAAAGCCCTGGTTGGATCACATCTGGAGTACTGCGTTCAGTTATGGGGACTGCACCTTAGAAAGGATATATTGGTCTTGGAGGGAGTGCAGCGCAGATTCACCAGAATGTTAGAACATAAGAACATAAGAAATTGGAGCAGGAGTAGGCCAATCGGCCCCTCGAGCCTGCTCCGCCATTCAATAAGATCATGGCTGATCTGATCCCAACCACAAATCTAAAGAACACAAGAAGTAGGAGCAGGACCCGGCCACACAGCCCCTGGGCCCTCTCCGCCACCCACAGGGCATTGACCGATCCGAACTCAGCTTCATGTCCAATTTCCTGCCCGCTCCCCATAACCCCTAATTCCCTTTACTTCTAGAAAACTGTCTATTTCTGTTTTAAATTTATCTAATGATGTAGCTTCCACAGCTTCCTGGGGCAGCAAATTCCACAGACCTACCACCCTCTGAGTGAATGTTACCCCCAATCCCGTGATTTTTTATCTTAAGTAATAATCTTTTATGTGGCACCTTGTCGAATGCCTTCTGGAAATCTAAATACACTATGTCCACTGGTTCCCCTTTATCCACCCTGTACGTTATATCCTCAAAGAACTCAAGCAAATTTGTCAGACATGACTTCCCCTTCATAAAGCCATGCTGACTTTGTCCTATTAAATTATGCTTATCTAAATGTTCCACGACTGTCTCCTTAATAATAGACTCCAAAATTTTACCCACCACAGATGTTAAGCTAACTGGCCTATAATTTCCAGCCTTCTGCCTACTACCCTTTTTAAATAACGGTGTTACATTAGCAGTTTTCCAATCTGCCGGGACCTCTCCTGAGTCCAGAGAATTTTGGAAAACTATCACCAAAGCATCCACAATCCCTAATGCCACTTCCCTCAAGACCCTAGGATGGAAGCCATCAGGTCCAGGGGATTTATCCGCTTTGAGTCCCATTATTTTACTGAGTACCATCTCCTGAGTGATTTTAATCGTATTTAGCTCCTCCCCCCGTAGAGTCCCCTGTTTGTCCAGTGTTGGGATATTCTTAGTGTCCTCTACTGTAAAGACTGAAACAAAATATTTGTTCAGCATTTTTGCCATCTCCATGTTTCCCACCATTAATTTCCCGGTCTCATCCTCTAAGGGACCTATGTTTGCCTTAGCCACCCTTTTTCTTTTTATATAACTATAGAAACTCTTGCTATCTGTTTTTATATTTTTTGCTAATTTCTTTTCATAATCTAACTTCCCTTTCTTAATCAATCCTTTAGTTACTTTTTGCTGTCTTTTGAAGAATTCCCAATCTTCTATCCTCCCACTAAGTTTGGCTACCTTATATGTCCTTGTTTTTAGTCGGATACTATCCTTGATTTCTTTACTTAGCCACGGATGGCTGTCATTTCTTTTACACCCTTTTTTCCTCAGTGGAATATATTTATTTTGAAAGTTGTAAAATAACTCCCTAAATGAACACCACTGCTCATGTACCGTCTTACCCTTTAATCTATTTTCCCAGTCCACTTTAATCAATTCCGCTCTCATACCATCATAGTCTCCTTTATTCAAGCTCAGTACGCTTGTTTGAGAATCAACCTTCTCACCCTCTAATTGGATATGGAATTCAACCATGTTGTGGTCGCTCGTTCCAAGGGGATCCTTAACTAGGACATTATTAATTAATCCTGACTCATAACACAGGACCAGGTCCAAGGTTGCCTGCCCCCTTGTAGGATCAGTTACATACTGCTCAAGAAATCCATCCCTGATGCACTCAATGAACTCGTCCTCAAGGCTGCTCTGCCCAATTTGATTTGTCCAGTTAATATGATAATTAAAATCCCCCATAATTATGGCTGTTCCCTTGTTACATGCCCCGACTATTTCCTGATTAATACTTCTTCCAGCAGAGTTGCAACTATTAGGAGGCCTATATACTACGCCCACTAATGTTTTTTTCCCCTTATTATTCCTTATCTCCACCCAAACTGTTTCATTATCTTGATGCTTTGTCCCAATATCATTTATCTGTATTACAGTGATTCCTTCCTTTATTAACATAGCCACCCCACCTCCCCTTCTTTCCTGCCTGTCCTTCCTGATTGTTAAATACCCTGGCATATTTAATTCCCAGTCGTTGTCACCCTGCAGCCATGTTTCTGTAATGGCCACAAGATCATACCCATACGTAGTTATTTGTGCCGTTAACTCGTCTATTTTGTTACGAATGCTACGTGCATTCAGATAAAGAACTTTCAAATCTGTTTTGTGACGCTTAGTTCCTGCTTTTTCCTTTTTTAACACTTTACCTATTACTCCATACCTTCTGTCCCTTCCTGTTACGCTTTCCTCTCTCTCCCTGCTCAGGTTCCCAACCCCCTGCCACTTTAGTTTAAACCCTCCCCAACAGCACTAGCAAACACTCCTCCTAGGACAGCGGTCCCGGCCCTGCCCAGGTGCAGACCGTCCGGTTTGTACTGGTCCCACCTCCCCCAGAACCGTTTCCAGTGTCCCAGGAATTTGAATCCCTCCCCCTTGCACCATTCCTCTAGCCACGTATTCATTTGAAATATCCTCCTATTTCTACTCTGACTAGCACGTGACACTGGCAGCAATCCTGAGATTACTACCTTTGAGGTCCTATTTTTTAATTTACCTCCTAACTCCCTATATTCTGCTTTTAGGACCTCATCCCCTTTTTTACCTATATCGTTGGTGCCTATGTGCACCACGACAGCTGGCTGTTCGCCCTCCCCCTCCAAAATGTTCTGTAGCCGCTCCGAGACGTCCTTGATCCTTGCACCAGGGAGGCAACACACCATCCTGGAGTCTCGGTTGCGGCCGCAGAAACGCCTGTCTATTCCCCTTACAATTGAGTCCCCTATCACTATAGCTCTTTCACTCTTTTTCCTCCCAGCCTGTGCAGCAGAGCTACCCGTGGTGCCAGGAAGTTGACTGCTGCTGCCTTCCCCTGATATGTCATCCCCCACAACAGCATCCAAAGTGGCATATCTGTTTGAGAGGGGGATGGCCACAGGGGACCCCTGCACTACCTGCCTGCACCTCTTACTCTTCCTGGTGGTCACCCATTCACTTCCTGCCTGTATACCCTTTACCTGCGGTGTGACCAACTCGCTAAACGTGCTATCCACGAGTTTCTCTGCATCGCGGATGCTCCACACTGAGTCCACCCGCAGCTCCAGCTCCGAGATACGATCGGTCAGTAGCTGCAGGTGGACACACTTCCCGCACACATGGTCGGCAGGGACACTGGTACTGTCCATGACTTCCCACATCTTGCAGGAGGAGCATATCACGGGTGCGAGGTCTGCTGCCATGACTTGCCTTAGCTGAGTTACCCCTTTTAAATTACGTTGAAATTAGAAAATGTTAACCATACTAGGGACCTAGGTTCACTAAAAAAAAACACTATCTGCTATAAAACCTGCAGACCTTCCCTTTCTTATTACTTTACTTACAGTAAAATGGTAGAAATACTCACCTGAACCTACTCACCAATCAGCTGCCTCCCCTGTGCCGCGTCACTTTCTGACTGGTGACGTCACCCCGAACTCTGCCGCTGGTCTCAGAGTCTCGCTCTCAGAGTAAGCTCTGGTCTCGCTCTCTCCCGCCGCTCACCGACTGAACTCTCGCTCTCTCAGCGCTGTTTTTATCCCTGCTCTGGTCTCGCTCTCTCCCGCCGCTCACCGACTGCTACCAGGGCTCCAAGGGTTCGATTATGAGGAGAGATTACATAAACTAGGCTTGCATTCCCTGGAATATAGATAGTTAAGAGGTGATTTGATTGAGGGTTTTAAGGATTTTGAAAGGGAATTGATGGGGTTGATCGAGAGAAACTTTTCTCGCTGGTGGGAGAGTCTAGGACAAGGGAACATAACCATAAACCAGAGCCAGGCCATTCAGGAGAGAAGTTAGGAAACACATCTTCATGCAAAGGGTGGTAGAAGTGTGGAACACTCCCACAAAAAGCAGTAGATGCTAGCTCAATTAATAATTGAGATTGATAGATTTTTGTTAGCCAAGGGTATTGAGGGATATGGAGCCAAGGTGGGTAGACGGAGTTAGGATACAGATCAGCCATGATTTCATTGAATGGTGAAACAGGCTGGAGGGACTGAATGTCCTACTCTTGTTCCTATTGTAACAGGCTGTTACTGACCCGGGACCCAGGAGTCAATTAGACACGCAGACTTATGGGGGGGGCGGGGTTTGAAGTCAAAATGACAGAAGTTGGAAGCAGGACTGCATCCCAACTTCAACGTGTCCGCTGGTGACATCTGCAGGGTGTGTCAGTAGTCAGCACACAAGTGTATAAGGCAGGTGACAGGTTGTTTGCCAGGGTGTCCGTCTACGTGAACATCCCCCCGTGACAACGCCAGCCAGAATGAGCAGGCAGTGGGTTTCGCGCCTCTGGCCGGCTTCCCACAGGTGCAATTGATTGCACACACGTGGCAATCCGAGGACCACCACAAGCCAGGAGTCTTCAACAACCGAAAGGGGTTTCACTCCATCAATGCACAGCTGGTTTGCGACCACTAGAAGAGATTTCTGCAGGTGTGCACCAGATTCCCTGGCAGCTGTCATGATGCTGTCATTTTGCATCAAACATTCCAGCCCTCTTCCAGACAAGAGGCAGATTTAGGGGCTAGCTCATCGGGGAACAATGTGGCTCATGACACCTGTGAGGACTCCACCAATGAGGTGCAACAGCGATACAACCAGAGCCACATGACCACCAGGTATGTCATTGAGCAAGCCATAGGTATGTTCAAGATGCATTTCAGGTGCCTGGGGCAAGCCCTCCAGTACTCGCCAGTGAGGGGCTCCAGGATAATAGTGGTGTGCTACGTCCTTTGCAATATTGCGCTGCAGAAAGTTTTGCAGGTGAAGGAGGACGAAGACGCTTGTCAATCATCCTCTGTCGGCTGCAGCATTGAGGAGGTGAAGGAATATGGCATTAGTGCACCCATCGCTAGACCAGCCGCACACTTGCTGACGGGATGCCCTCATCTGAGGTTCTCATTATGACATTCCAAAAATAAAGATATTTGAGGTACTCAGGCCACCTGGCAAAATCATCACCACGACCACCAAACCCCCACACACACATCATTGCACAAAACAGTCCTTCAGCTACGCAATGGACGTCATCATGTATTGGCATTGATCATGAAGCAAATGAAAGGTCCAATTGAAAGTCTGGAAGCAATAATGTAGAAGACTTGGAAGTAGTGATAATGGACAAATTTTATGTGCCAATGTGAAAAGAAATATAAATTACAACATAAACATTTCTTCAAACACCTGCATGCAAACCCTTGGTGAACTATAATTTCTTGAACTTAAGCTTCCTACCCTTCTACGTGCTGCATCCCCTGAGGCTTCAGCAGAGGTAGAGGCAGGCTGCTCAGATCCCTGCCCTGACTGTTGAGATGCTCTTGGCCTACGACCTTTTGGTTTTGGAGCCTGTGAAGTCCCCGCCAAAGACTGCTCCACCTGCACCTGTGCAGGGGCTGACTCAGCCATTGGGAGAGGAGGCAGCATTTCAGGTACTGGCTTGGGGGTTGCAATGGGCGAGACATGGGAGCGCTTTGAGTGGAGTTCCCATTTCCATGTCCCCATTTGCCATCATCCCTCTCCTGGGCCAGGGCCACATCACTCCCACCACTCTGCTGGAGAGCAGTTTGGGGTGAGGATTAGTGACACATTGTAAGGCCACAGATAACCCTGTTGATGGCAGCAGACATCTCCTGCACAGCCATGGTCATGACCTGCATAGACTCATTTGAGAGCTGTGCTTGAAGCTCCATGGAGGTGACCACTCTCCATGGCAGACATTCTTGCAATTACCTGCAACATCAATCCATTAATATTTGAGTTGGACTCCTTCATCCTCCCACTATTACAAAAGTGCAATAATTCTCCTTCTCTATGATGGCCCCCAGGGTTCAGCATCTGTGTCCAGCTGAGCAGAGCTTGGAGAGGAGTGCACCCCCGACACGGACTCTTCACCACTGCCCCTGCCACCACTCTCCGCTCGTGCTCACTTGTGATTCACCAGGTGACATCCCAACTATCTGACTAACAGCACCCACTGAAGTGCGAGTATCTGCGCTGGTGTATGGCTGTATGTCCTGTGATGGTGCTCTCTCAGAAGGAACGAGCTCTTCTAAAGAATTGACATCATCCATATTAGCAAAATCTGCTTGTAGGCAAAAAGGCCCTGGAAGACAAAAGAAAGTGAAACAACTTAGTGTTGGCACAATAACATTGGTGCCAACCTCCATACTCCGGCTTCTCATACTTCAGACATCGATTAAATAAAATCATCACCTTTGTGAAAGGTGTTTTAAATTGTGTCATCAACCATGTGAGCTTCCAGTCTCTCCACCTCTGACTGAGGGGACCAGAGATGTCCCACTTATCTCCATTGACTCCTCCTCCGCCTCAGTTAGTTCCACAATCTGTGATGGTCCATCACCAGTCCTCACCCTCTCTTGCGTTTTGCGCTCTTTTCGACTCCATTTCTCCTTTAAAAATCCATTGTTGAACTGTAAATGATGCAGTTACAATCACATCATCCGGGTACACAGTAGGCCCGCTGTGCAGCTGGAGACGTGAAACCCAGAAGCAAAGATAATCGACTGCAATCAGGATGCTCACTTTGACATAATTGTCTGTGGAAGTGGAACTCTCCATATCAGCACTCAATCCTAGAACATCACAAACAAATTCTGGTGCTGGCAACAGAGCCCATTCCTTGGGTTTTCCAGAGATTGGAACTAGTCTCTCGGGCTTTCTCCTTAACAGCTCCAGCTCTAACCGCCGCTCTTCGGCCACACTTTGCAGGATGAAGAGCGACTGTAGCTTTATCCGACCGCAAGCGTTTGGCTTAGTCCTTCATCTTGAAGCAACTGTCCCTCACTCCACTTGATTCCTGCGGTTTGCGCCTGCCTGTTGATTTGGTTCATCCGGCCCTCCTGCGGGTTTTATCCTTGCGATTTGTTCCTCTTTCCTCAGAGGAATCCTTCTTCCCCTTTCCCCAGTCCTTATTTGACCTCTGGGTGATGATTCTTCATTGCACCCTTCAACTGAAGTTTTAGTGGAGGCCCAATCTCCCGGAAACTCCAACCTGATTATGGGTTTAATCGGTCACTCCATTGACTCATCCATTTCTTCCCCTTTTGGAGCTTTTTCAGTGTCTTTACACTGGTGAAGTATCACCTTATCTGTTTCTGCCTTCTTTATAACTTCTGTTAGGATGGTTTCAATGGTTTCTTCACATAGTCCTCCAATACTTGGGTCTTGCTCTATAATTTCCAGATCCCCTCTGTCCTCAGGCATGGACTTACTCTCTTCCACTGCCACCTCCACTGAACTGACTTCATGTAACGTTTCCATCTTTTTCTCCTCTTTATTTGAACGTATGGTCTCAGACTCTGATTTCTTCCAGTTTTCTCCCTTTGATAGTCCCCTGCAGGAAAGCGAGTTGCTTGTGGAGTGTTTCGTTAGTCCAAGAACTCTCGTTGAAACCTGTCAACTTGTCTCTGCACTCTTCAAAGTCACCTTCAATCTCCTTGACCATCGTCAGTGTGTTGGAAAGATCCCTCTGTATTTTCACATATCTTTCCACCCGTTCATCGATGGATTGCCTCTTCTTTCCTGTAGGGAGACCTCCACGGGGAGCTTGACGCCCTCGGTGCCCTGCAGCTCTTGGAAATATATCGCCGTTCCATCATCGTCCCTGGGTCAAAATCCTGGAACTCCCTGCCTAACAGCACTGTGGGAGAATCTTCACCACACGGACTGCAGCGGTTCAAGAAGGCGGCTCACCACTACCTTCTCAAGGGAAATTAGGGATGGGCAATAAATGCTGCCCTAGCCAGCGATGCCCACATCCCATGAACAAATAAAAAATACAGCTCATCCTCCAGCTGGGTCCTCATCTTGGCCCTGTGCTGTTTGTTGAGGCGCTCGTGTTCCTTGTAGACCTGTCTAACCATTGGCCGCCTCTTCTCTCCATTCGCCGACTGAGCCTGCGGGGAGATCAGCTGCTGTTCTGCTTCGGCCTCTTCTCGCTCTCCTGGGTTTTTGTATTGGGTTTGGTCTCTTCAAGACAATAAACCACTCCAGACACCATCTGTAGCAGGCTGTTACTGACCCGTGACCCAGGAGTCAATTATACACACAGACTTATGGGGGTGATTTTAAACCCCAAGAACGGGTGGGTTGGGGGTGGGTGGGAGTTGAAAATAGTTTTTTTTGGGTCGCGACCGCAACTCGGCTTTATTTCTGGGTTTAACATCGGCGCAGAAAAGTACAGGCTTCCACTGGGAATGCAAAGTCAGAAAATTTTGCGGCTGCGACCCAAAAAAAAAAATTTTCAACTCCCACCCACCCTCAACCCACCCATTCTTGGGGTTTAAAATCACCCCCCATGGTATCCAAACCAGCTTAGTTTATTCACCCCTGATGGATCTTTACTTATAGCAACAAACCAGACAGACAGTCACAGGTATTATCTTAGGTCCTTCTGCTCCACACTTCTCTGTGTCACCCACATTCAGTCTTTACAGTGTACGGGGCAGGGGCCAGAGGCCGGGGCAGGGGCAAGGGCCGGGGCAGGGGTAGGGGCGGGGGCGGGGGCAAGGGCGGGGCCGGGGCAGGGGCAGGGGCCCTTTCCTGCTTACCACTTGTCCCTCATAGTTTCTATCTCTCCGTGCTCCTCTCTCGAACTAAATCATTCCCCCAGCCTTTTACAATCACAGCCTGAAGTTATTAAAGGCAATTAAGGCTTGGAGTTGTTAAAAGCAATCAAAGGTCAACAGCCTCTTAAAGTGGTACCCCTATCTCGGATACAACTCTCTCACCCTGTTAAATTATGTTATGGCCCGTGATTTTTCCAATTGCTGGGGTCCATCCCCAACAGTCCCCGGCTGCGGCCTTCGAACGCAGGCTTTCCCACCCAGCAGCCTGTCAACCTGGACAGCTGCTGGGCGGGAAACAGAATTTTAAAAATGGTAATGAGGTCCAGCCATTAAATTCGGTAGGATCTCCGCATTCCCAGAATTTCCGGGATGCCCCCCCTGCAAACACGCTCCCCCACTCCCTCCCCATAAATATCGGGGCCAATGTTCCAGATTCGACCTTTCTATACCATTTCCATTCTCCGATATCTCAGTGAGGTTCCCCTTATGTTGTCTCATTTCAAGTGTCAATAGCCCATGTTTCCCCAGTCTTTCATCAAAGCTCAGTCCTCGAACACTAGGGATCAGCCCCCCTGCCCTCCTCCGTGCTGACTCAAGGATGGAACATTTCTATTGTGTCGTGCTGATTAATAAAATCAATTTTAATTTGCATTTATAAAATGGCGAATAAATACAGTGAAACTAGAATATTCTTATAGTGATGCTGCAGGATGTGTGATATGAACAATTGGTTGCCACCCTGTTAATGTACAGATTGCTACACAATCGCCGAATTACCATCGCCGAATCCCCCACCATCAACATCCTGCGGGTCACCATTGACCAGAAACTTAACTGGACCAGCCATATAAATACTGTGGCTACGAGAGCAGGTCAGAGGCTGGGTATTCTGCGGCGAGTGACTCACCTCCTGTCTCCCCAAAGCCTTTCCACCATCTACAAGGCACAAGTCAGGAGTGTGATGGAATACTCTCCACTTGCTTGGATGAGTGCAGCTCCAACAACACTCAAGAAGCTCGACACCATCCAAGATAAAGCAGCCCACTTGATTGGCACCCCATCCACCACCCTAAACATTCACTCCCTTCACCACCGGCGCACAGTGGCTGCACTGTGTACCATCCACAGGATGCACTGCAGCAACTTGCCAAGGCTTCTTCCACAGCACCTCCCAAACCCACGACCTCTACCACCTAGAAGGACAAGAGCAGCAGGCACATGGGAACAACACCACCTGCACGTTCCCCTCCAAGTCACACACCATCCCGACTTGGAAATATATCGCCATTCCTTCATCATCGCTGGGTCGAAATCCTGGAACTCCCTTCCTAACAGCACAGTGGGAGAACCGTCACCACACGGACTGCAGCGGTTCAAGAAGGCGGCTCACCACCACCTTCTCAAGGGCAATTAGGGATGGGTAATAAATGCCGGGCTCGCCAGCGACGCCCACATCCCATGAACGAATAAAAAAAAGCAAGAGACTGTATTAAGTTTGTACAAGCTGTCAGTACATCCTCCTTATTGCTCACAGAATGGAGTAGAATGAACAAGCTGGACGGGTTGCACCTCAACAGGGCCGGGACCAATATCCATGCGGGGAGGTTTGCTAGTGCTGTCGGGGAGGGTTTAAACTAGCTTGGCAGGGGGTTGGGAACCTGAGTGTGGATTCAGATGGGATAAAGTCAGAACTGGAAATGGAAGGCAGAAAATTAGTGAGTGAGTCTGGAAGGCAGAGGGAACGAAGGTTAGAAAATAAACAACAGAGGAGTTTGGCAGTGCTTAAATGTATTTACCTCAACGCAAGGAGAATAGGAAATAAGGTGGACGAGCTGAGGGCACAGGTAGACACGTGGCAGTACAATATCTTAAATATTACAGAAACATGGCTTAAAGATGGGCAGGACTGGCAGCTCAACGTCCCTGGTTACAGGGTTTTCAGACACGATAGAGAGGGGGATAAAAAAGGAGGGGGGTGGCAGTTTTGGTTCAGGAAACAATTATAGCTGTGAGGAGGGGTGATATTTTAGAAGGAGCATCAAATGAGGCCTTATGGGTTGAACTAAAGAACAAAAAAGGGGCAGTCACACTACTGGGAGTGTACTATAGACCCCGAAACAGTCAGAGGGAGATAGAGGAGCAAATATGTAGGCAAATTTCTGAGAAGTGCAAAAACAATAGGACAGTAATGGTCGGGGATTCCAACTACCCGAATATTAACTGGGATACAAACAGTGTGAATATTATAGAGGGTGCAGAATTCTTAAATTGCATACAGGAGAATATAACAAGCTCAACGAGAGGAGGGCGGGGGAGGGCAGTTCTGGATTTAGTTCTAGGAAATGAAGAGGGGCAGGTGGAAGAAGCAGCAGTGGGAGAACATTTTGGTTGTAGTGATCATTATACAGTTAGTTTTAGCATAGTTATGGAAAAGGACAAAGACAGAGCAGGAGTTAAAGTTTTCAATAGGGGAAAGGCCAATTTTACTAAACTGAGAAGTGATTTAGCAGAAGTAAACTGGAAACAGCTACTTGAAGGTAAATCAGTGTCAGAGCAGTGGGAGACATTCAAAGGGGTGATTCGAGGGGTTCAGGGCAAACATGTTCCCACAAAGAAAAAGGGAGGGGCTGCCAAATCTAGAGCCACCTGGATGTCAAGATAAGGCAGAAAAAGAAAGCCTATGATAGACACTGGGAACTCAATACTACGGAAAGCTTAGAGGAGTATACAAAGTGCAGGGGTGAAGTTAAAAAGGAAATTAGGAAAGCAAAGAGAGGGCATGAGAAAATATTAGCAGGTAAAATCAAAGAAAACCCAAAGATGTTTTATAAATACATTAAGAGCAAGAGGATAACTGAGGAAAGAGTAGGGCCCATTCGAGACCAAAAAGATAAACTATGTGTGGAGGCGGAAGATGTGGGTCTGGTTCTTAATGAATACTTTGCATCTGTCTTCACAAAGGAGAGGGATGATACAGGGATTGAAGTTGAGGAGGAGGAGTGTGAAATATTGGATGGGATAAACATAGTGAGAGAGGAAGTATTAAGGGGATTAGCATCTTTGAAAGTGGATAAATCACCAGGGCCGGATGAAATGTATCCCAGGCTGTTAAAAGACGTCAGGGGGGAAATAGCGGAGGCTTTAACAATCATTTTCCAAACTTCACTGGATACAGGCGAGGTGCCGGAGGATTGGAGGACTGCTAACGTTGTACCATTGTTTAAAAAGGGAGCGAAGAATAGATCGAGTAATCTAGTCAGCCTAACCTCGGTGGTGGGCAAATTATTGGAATCAATTCTGAGGGACAGGATAAACTGTCACTTAGAAAGGCATGGAGTAATCAAGGACAGTCAGCACGGATTTGTTAAGGGGAGGTTGTGTCTGACTAACTTGATTGAATTTTTCAAGGAGGTGACAAGGAGGATCGATGAGGGTAGCGTAATTGATGTAATCTACATGGATTTTGGAAAGGCTTTTGACAAGGTCCCACATGGCAGATTGGTCAAAAAAGTAAAGGCCCATGGGATCCAAGGGAATGTGGCAAATTGGATCCAAAATTGGCTCAGTGGCAGGAAGCAAAGGGTAAAGGTCAACGGGTGTTTTTGCGACTGAAAGGCTGTTTCCAGTGGTGTTCCGCAGGGCTCGGTACTAGGTCCTTTGCTTTTTGTGGTATACATTAATGATTTGGACTTAAACGTAGGGGGCATGATTAAGAAATTTGCAGATGACACAAAGATAGGCCGTGTGGTTGATAGTGAGGAGGAAAGCTGTAGACTGCAGGAAGATATCAATGGACTGGTCAGATGGGCAGAAAAGTGGCAAATGGAGTTCAATCCGGAGAAGTGTGAGGTAATGCATTTGGGGAAAGCAAACAAGGCAAGGGAATACACAATAAATGGGAGGATACTGAGAGGTGTAGAGGAAGTGAGGGACCTTGGAGTGCATGTCCACAGATCCCTGAAGATAGCAGGACAGCTAGATAAGGTGGTTAAAAGGGCATATAGGATACTTTCCTTTATTAGCCGAGGCATAGAATATGCTGGAACTGTATAAAACACTAGTTAGGCCACAGCTAGAGTACTGTGTACAGTTCTGCTCACCATATTATAGGAAGGGTGTAATTGCACTAGAGAGGGTGCAGAGGAGATTTACAAGGATGTTGCCAGGACTGGAGAATTTTAGATATGATGACAGATTGGATAGACTGGGGTTGTTTTCTTTGGAACAGAGGAGGCTGAGGGGAGATTTAATTGAGGTATATAAAATTATGAGGGGCCTGGATAGAGTGGATAGGAAGGACCTATTTCCCTTAGCAGAGGGGTCAATAACAAGGGGGCATAGATTTAAAGTGATTGGTAGAAGGATTAGAGCGGAAATGAGGAAAACATTTTTCACCCAGAGGATGGTGGGGGTCTGGAACTCACTGCCTGAGAGGGTGATAGAGGCAGAAACCCTCAACTCATTTAAAAAATACCTGGATGTGCACCTGAAGAGCCGTGACCTGCAGGGCTACGGACCAAATGCGGGAAAGTGGGATTAGGCTGGGTGGCTCGTTTCTCAGCCGGTGCGGACACGATGGGCCGAATGGCCTCCTTCTGTGTTGTAAATTTTCTATGATTCTATGATTCTAATTGAATGGGCATGCTGATTAATCTAACCTTGAGTCTGATGACTACGCGTCCCAATGTTTGTTTGCAGCCCTGCTTTTTGTTTGAGGGATTGTTTTGATTTAAATCCTTGAATTTATACATCTTGTCACCTTGTCCAGTTGTCTCAAAGCGCTACACACAGCAAATTCCTTTTGGAATGCCGTGACTGTTATGGGGGGGAAATGTAACTGTAAACCGCAGGACACTGAGGAGCATTGTCTGAGGCACCTTCGCTTCACAAAGGAGACTGTTACCGAGTTATCTCACCTGCTGGAGTCACAACTCGAGCCTCGCACCATGGCATGGACAGCACTGCCTGTGGCTGTCACGCTCAATGTGGCCCTTAACTTTTATGCAACGGGCTGCTGTCAGACTGCCGCAGATGTCGTCAGTGACATGGAATCCTAGAATCCTACAGCACAAGACGAGGCCATTCGGCCCATCGTGCCTGTGCCAGCTCTTTTAAAGAGCTATCCAATTAGTCCCACTCCCCTGCTCTTTCCCCATAACCCTGAAATTTTTTCCCCTTCAAGTATTTATCCAATTCCCTTTTTGAAAGCCATGATTGAATCTGCTTCCATCTCCCTTTCAGGCAGCGCATTCCAGATCATAATAACTCACTGTGTAAAAAAAAAATCTCCACATCTCCCTTCTGCTTCTTTTGCCAATTGTCTTAAATCTGTGTCCTCTGGTTACCGACCCTCCTGCCAGTGGAAATAGTTTCTCCTTATTTACTCTATCAAAACCCTTCATGATTTTGAACACCTCTATTAAATCCCCCCTTAACCTTCTCTGCTCTATGAAGAACAACCCCAGCTTCTCCAGTCTCTCCACATAACTGAAGTCCCTCATCCCTGAAACCATTCTGGCAAATCTCCTCTGCACCCTCTCCAAGGCCTTGACATCCTTCCTAAAGTGTGGTGCCCAGAATTGGACACAATCCAGCAGAGGCCTAACCAGTGATTTATAAATGTTTAGCGTAACTCCCTTGCTTTCGTACTCTATAGCCCCGATATTAATGGGGAGGGAGCGGGGGGAAGGGAAGAAATACCAGGTAACGCGGAGGTCCTGTTGAAATTTTAAAATTTTCTCCATTTCCCAGCCGGCAGCCAGTAAGATTGAGGCAGTTGGGCAGGAAGGCCTGCGCTGGTAGGCCGCAGCCGGGGAGCGGAGAGGAGGGAGGGAGAGATCGTGGATGCAAGGTCGGGGTGAGATTGTGGGTCGGAGATCGGGGGGCATCGGATCGCGGGGAGGGGAAGCAGGTTAGCTTGAGGGGATGGGGGGGGAAGCTCTCCTGCTCCTCCTGGCCCACGAGCAGTGCTGGAAAGGCACTTACCTGATGGATCTGGCCGTTCTCCCCTCCCTTCAGCTGCCAGGTTTCCCTGGGAAACATGACCTGCAGCCTCATTAAAATATTTAAATTACTGATCTGCCTCTGGAGAGCGGGTTAGTCGCCTCCGTTAAAACCAGAAGTGGGTGCTTGGGGTTGGGTTTCCAATTTTTGAAATTTTAAACCCCCCCCCGCCCACCGATCCTGGGGGTTTAAAATCTCCCCACCCCCACGCCTCTACTTATAAAGCCAAGGATCCAATATGCTTTTTTAACAGTCTTATCAACTTGTCCTGCCACCTTCAAAGATTTGCGTACATACACCCCCGGGTCTCTCTGTTCCTGCACCCCCTTTAAAATTGTACTATTTAGTTTATATTGCCTCTCCTCATTCTTCCTTCCAGAATCTCCCAGTTTGCTGTTTGCTGTTTCTGGGAGGTCACCGAGGCTCTCTACACCAGAAGGATCACCTACATCTCCTTCCCCAATGGACAGAGCGAAGCAGGACGGGACAGCACTAGGCTTCACCCACATGGCAGGCTTCCCCAGGGGCACGGTGCCACAGACTGAACCCACGTTGCCTTATGTGCTCCCCATCACCAGACTGGCATCTTTATCAATCATAAGGTTTCCACTCCCTCAATGTCCAGCTGGTTTGCGACCACAGGCAGTGCATCATGCAGGTCTGTGCCCGGTATCCTGGCAGCAGTCATGATTCAATTATCCTGCACCAGTCCCCTGTACCACCGTTGTTTCAACCAGGCTGTAGGGTCACAGGTTGGCTACTGGGCGACAGGGGCAGTCTCCTCTGGACATGGCTCATGACTCCTGTCAGGAACCCGGGCCCAGTTGCAAAGCAGACCTACAGCGAGAGCCGTGCTGCACCAGAAAACATCGAGCAAACAATCAGCGTCCTCAAACAACACTTCCGCTGCCTGTACCGTTCCGGTGAAGCTTTGCAGTAAACCCCTGAGTGGGTATCCAGATCTGAGGTCATCTGCTGCATGGTCCACAACTTCACCATCATGAGGGACCAGCTCTTAACCACCACGTGGGCAGCAAGAACTGCAGCAGGAGGAGGAAGAAGAGGAGGAGGAAGAGGAGGAGGAAGAGGAGGAAAAGGAGGAGGAGGAAGAGGAGGAGGAGGACGAGCAGGAGGATGAGCAGAAGGAGGAGGAGGAGCAGGAGGAGCAGAAGGAAGAACAGGAGGAGGAGGAGCAGGAGGAAGAGGAGCAGGAGGAGGAGGAAGAGCAGGAGGAAGAACAGGAGGAGGAGGAGCAGGAGGGGGAGGAGGAGGAGCAGGAGGGGGAGGAGGAGGAGCAGGAGGAAGAACAGGAGGGGGAGGAGGAGCAGGAGGGGGAGGAGGAGGAGCAGGAGGGGGAGGAGGAGGAGGAGGAAGAACAGGAGGAGGAGGAGGAGGAGGAAGAACAGGAGGAGGAGGAGGAGGAGGAAGAACAGGAGGAGGAGGAGGAGGAAGAACAGGAGGAGGAGGAGGAGGAGGAAGAACAGGAGGAGGAGGAGGAGGAGGAAGAACAGGAGGAGGAGGAGGAGGAGGAAGAACAGGAGGAGGAGGAGGAGGAGGAGGAAGAACAGGAGGAGGAGGAGGAGGAGGAAGAACAGGAGGAGGAGGAGGAGGAGGAGGAAGAAGAACAGGAGGAGGAGGAGGAGGAGGAGGAAGAAGAACAGGAGGAGGAGGAGGAGGAGGAAGAAGAACAGGAGGAGGAGGAGGAGGAGGAAGAACAGGAGGAGGAGGAAGAACAGGAGGAGGAGGAGGAGGAGGAAGAACAGGAGGAGGAGGAGGAGGAAGAACAGGAGGAGGAGGAGGGGGAAGAACAGGAGGAGGAGGAGGAGGAGCAGGAGGAGGAGGAGGAACAGCATTGACCATCAGTGCCCCGAGCTACAAGAGCTCTCCGACAGCATTTTATCCAAGAGCGCTTCATGTGAACCATCCCCAAAACACCAACAGTCACACAATCCTTACCATCACCGTCCTTACCATCACCATCTGATTGCCTTCTTTCAGTCCAGCTTTATTGGTCTTGCTCTCATTTCACTGCAAATATAAACACCAAACCCAGAACAAAAAACACATTCATCAAACAACTAAACTCCATCTTTATCTAATAGTTAAAAGAAATAATTAAGACTCACCCTCGTGCATTCCCTCGGTCCTGTGTTCTGTGCTCCTTTCCCTATCCTGGTGCTCCGACGAGGTGTTTCCCCAGGGGCTACAGTTTGGGAGATGGAGGCTGCTGAGCTTCCATTGAGGACACTCGATGACCGTGGTGGGAGACCTGGAGCAGCTCTGGGCCTTGAGGGCTCAGCTACAGACTGCAACCTCTCGGCCTGGGCCGGGGCAGTCTGGGACACTCTGCAGCGGGGGCAGTCTGGGACACTCTGGGGCCGGGGCAGTCTGGGATTGGAGCAGTCTGGGGCCAGGGTAGTCGGGGGCCAGGGCAGTCGGGGCAGAGGCAGTCAAGGGCCGGGGCACTCTGGAGCCGTGACAATCTGGCCCAGCTGGCTGTATGGTTCTGACAAGGGCATTGGCGGAGTGGGTGGTGAGGGAGCAGGTGCCGCTCCCATGGAGCCAAGGCCACTCTCCTGGGAGTGGGCCTCAGCTCTCCTCCGGCTCTGTGTGAGAACAGAGTGTAGGAATGAGGTGGCACACTGGAAGCTTCAGTCAACACTGGCCCCCAAAGCCAAGATGGCAACTGTCAGAGTTGTCAGCAGAGGCTCCATCACAGTGGGTGCCAATGTTGTCCTAATAGAGCTGACTGCTCGGTCCATGTTGGACGGAATGGTCTCCGTGCTCTGCACCTTGGCACAAGTTGGAGCTGGACTCCTTGTTGCTCTGAGCAATTGTGCGCAAGCTCACTGGTGGGCTGTCCAGTGCACCCAGCATTTCCCAGTAGATGCCTGTCAGCTCTCGAGATCAGTATCTGAATCCTTTGCAGTAGAGCTAGTATGTGATCTTACCCTCCAGCGAGCTGGCACCTGTGGTGTCCTATCCCTCTGCCCCAGCTCCTGCACACTTGTGCCCAGTGATTCATCACATGAAGACCCCCCCCCCCACCACAGCCTAACCTCCAATGTATGCGTGGTGCCAGTCTCTGAGCTGCTGCTTGCTAGGGTGAGATCGAGTGATAGACATCCTGAAGATACACCATATGTCCAAGTCAGGATGGAGTGTGCCTTGGAGAGGAACTTGGAGGTGATGGTGTTCCCACAGCCAGTGGATCACAGTGAAGCTCTGCAGCCCTACCACATTCAGTCGACAATGGTGGTTGATAATCAGCAACTAATGGGAAGGGAAGGCACCATGAACATCCCCATCCTCAACCATGGTGGAGCCCAGCACAATCCCAAGGGACAAGGCTGAAATGTTTGCAAATATCTTCAGCCAAAAGCGCTGAACGGATGATTCTACTCCTCCTAACAAGGTCCCCACCATCAGATACCAGTGTCTAGCCAATTTGGTTTACTCTCTATGGCTTTAAGAAGCAGCTGAGTACACTGGACATAGTAAAGGTTATGGGCATTGACAATATCCCAGCTGTAGTACTGAACACCTGCACACCAGAACTAGCTGCCCACCTTAGCCAAGCTGTTCCAGTGCAGCTATGGCACTGGCATCTACCCGACAATCTAGATGTTTTCCCAGGTATGTCCTATTCACAAGATACAGGATAAATTTAATCCAGACAATTATTGACCTATCAGCCTCCTCCCAAATTCATTGCAATGAAAAGAAAAAGAGACTTGCATTCATGCAGTGCTTTTCACAACCTCAGGATGTCCCAAAGTGCTTTACACTTTTGAAGTGTAGTCACTGTTGTAATGTAGGAAACGTGGCAGCCATTTTGTGCAGAGCAAATTCCCATAAGATAATGACCAGATAATCTGTTTTAGTGATGCTGGTTGAGGGAGAAAGGTTGGTCAGGACACTCCTCTGTTGGGAGAATTCCTCTGCTCGTCTTCGAATAGCGACGTGGGATCTTTTACATCCACCCGAGATGGCAGATGGGAACTCAGTTTAATGTTTCATCCAAAAGTGCAGCGCTCCCTCAGTACTGCACTGAGTGTCAGCCTAGATTATGAGCTCAAGTCTCTAGAGTAGGACTTGAACCCATGACCTTCTGACTCAGAGGCGAGAATGCTACCCTCTGATCTACAGCTGACACCAACGATGGAAGAAGTCATCAATAGTGCCATCAGTGACTCTCAATTTAGATTCTGCCAGAACTAATCGGCCTCAGACTTAGTAGCAAGAGCCGAGTGCCAGTGGAGAGGTGAGAGTAGCTGCCCTCAACATCAAGGCAGCATTCAATTGAGTGTAGCAGTAAGATCCCTCGCAAAACTGAGGTTAATGGGGGTCAAAGGGAAAACCCTCCAATGGCCGGAGTTGTACCTGACATAAAGGAAAATGTTCATGATCGTTGGAGGGCAACCATCACAGCTCCAGGACTTTGCTACAGGAATTCCTTGGGTGTCCTTGGGCCAACCATCTTCAGCTGCTTCATTAATGACCTTCACTCCCTCATAAGGTCAGGTGTGGGACTGTTCACTGCCAATTCTACAGCTCCATTCATAACTCCTCCTCTGATGAAGCCAGCCTACAGAAGGCCTTGGACAACATCCAGATTTGGGCTGACAAATGACATGTAACTTTCATGTCACACCAGGTAATGACCATTTCCAACATGAAAAAGCCTAACTATTTCCCCCTGACCTTAAATGGCCCCAGCATTGCCAAATCCCTCACCATTAACATCCTGGGGGATCACCATTGACCAGAAGCTTAACTGGATGAGCCATATCAACCCTGCGGGTTTAAGAGCAGGACAGAAGCTGGGTACTCTGTGGCAAGTGTCTCACCACCCAACCCCTCAAAGTCTCTCCACCATACACGAGGCTCAGGTCAGGATTGTGATGGAATACTCTCCACTCACCTGGATTGCTGCAACCACATCAAAATTCAAGAAGCTCCACACCATCCAGGTCAGAGCAGTCTGCTTGACTGACCCTTGTCAATGGAGTCAATATCCACCCCCTCCATCACCGTCACACTGACCTTGATACATTTATGCAAATTGGGGTCTTATTACATCAATAGGCCCCTGACACCATCTTAACCAGGAAATCAGCAGCACCCCGAAAGTGAGAGCCCTGAAGTGGTCCTATAAGGTAAGTTTAAAACTTCCCTTTGTGGGGCCAAGAGAAGCAGGAGTCCCACAAAGTCACAGTTAAGATGGTGTCAGGGGCCTATTGATGTAATAAGACCCCAATTTGCATAAATGTATCAATGTATAATCTACAGAATACTTTGGAGCAATTCACCAAGCTTACTCCAACAGCACTTGTCCAATCGTCTCCTGACCCCATTTATACTGTCCACTTCAATGGCCTTCCCTGGTAACTTATTCCACAACTCGATTACCCTTTGCATAAATAATATTCCACCTGACTTGCCCTTTGACTCTTGCCTTCAGTGCATTTGGATGATAATTGACAGTGTCTGTGGGGCAAGTTCATTGATCTTTTTGTCCAAAGTGTCAATTTTGGAGTTGATTTGCGGAGGTGTTAAGCTTGTGAAACCCTAGCTTGCACTAAGTGCGACAGATAGGAATCTTTGGTAAAACTTGCAATTTATTCTAAGAATTTAGTCAATGGTTTTGTTCAGATTGGAGCTCGCTGCTGAAATTTCTAGGTGGGAATTTTAACTCCAGCACCTAGCGAGTGGCCGGCCCATCCGGGAGAGGCGGTTCAGGAAGGAGTCCAGGAGGGGGAGGCTTTCACTTCCCTTTGTGGGACTCCTGCTCCTCTTGGCCCCACAAAAGGAAGTTTTAAACTTACCTTATAGGACCACTTCAGGGGTCTCACTGTCAGGGGACCGCTGATTTCCTGGTTAAGATGGAGTCAGGGGCCTATTGATGTAACAAGACCCCAATTTGCATAAATGTATCAAGGTCAGGCGGTCACCTCATACGCCTGAAGAATCAGGCAATTTAAAATTGCCACAGATCGGGGACAGACCGGGTAATTCACCCGCTCCATTGTAACTGCCCCCACCCCCACCTGCCCCGTTTCAGGAAACTCCCCACCCACCCCGTGAAGGCAGGATTTAATTAAAACTTTTAGAAACTGAACAGCGAGATTTTATAAATTTTACCGGGTTTTCACCACAGCTTGTTTTGCCTGTACCTGATCCAGGTTTGTCATTTTAACAGACACTTCTGATGAACCATCAATGATGTTTGGGTCAAGTTGACAATCCAAAGGAGCTGGACAGCAACTGGGATCATTTTTATATTTGGGTTGGTGTAAGACAATGGAATTTAAGTCCACAGGAAGGCATGTGGATCCCTGACACTGGTGGATCCATGGAGGTCCAAGCTTATATTAGAGAGAATTGCAATTTAAAGAGATTCAAGCACATTCAATTACTTTAAAGTGCATTAACTGCTACATAGTATCCAATTTCTGCATACCAAGATCCACAAACAGCAATGGGACTAGTGGTCAATTAACCTGGTTTTTTTTGATTGGTGTTGGTTGAGGGAGATTTTGGCCAGGACACCGGGAGAACTCCCTAGCTCTTCAAATTGCGTCATGGAATCTTTAAAGTCCTCCCGTATTGGGTATAGGGTCTAGGGCTGCTCAGGGAGCCCCTGCTCTGCTACTTACTTCCCAGTTCTGAACGATTCGAGTTGGTATTAATTGGTTACAGTGCCAAGTACTTTATTGCAAAGAACGGTTTAATACACTCAGTATTTAAGCACAGTTTACAGAATGGAAACTGGAGATATATTACCCGCTTCCACACTGGGTACAGCTCGTGCCTTGGCCTCTTGCCTCTTAGAATCATAGAAGTTTACAACATGGAAACAGGCCCTTCGGCCCAACATGTCCATGTCGCCCAGTTTATACCACTAAGCTAGTCCCAATTGCCTGCACTTGGCCCATATCCCTCTATACCCATCTTACCCATGTAACTGTCCAAATACTTTTTAAAAGACAAAATTGTACCCGCCTCTACTACTGCCTCTGGCAGCTCGTTCCAGACACTCACCACCCTTTGAGTGAAAAAATTGCCCCTCTGGACCCTTTTGTATCTCTCCCCTCTCACCTTAAATCTATGCCCCCTCGTTATAGACTCCCCTACCTTTGGGAAAAGATTTTGACTATCGACCTTATCTATGCCCCTCATTATTTTATAGACTTCTATAAGATCACCCCTAAACCGCCTACTCTCCAGGGAAAAAAGTCTCAGTCTATCCAACCTCTCCCTATAAGTCGAACCATCAAGTCCCGGTAGCATCCTAGTAAATCTTTTCTGCACTCTTTCTAGTTTAATAATATCCTTTCTATAATAGGGTGACCAGAACTGTACACAGTATTCCAAGTGTGGCCTTACTAATGTCTTGTACAACTTCAACAAGACATCCCAACTCCTGTATTCAATGTTCTGACCAATGAAACCAAGCATGCTGAATGCCTTCTTCACCACCCTATCCACCTGTGACTCCACTTTCAAGGAGCTATGAACCTGTACTCCTAGATCTCTTTGTTCTATAACTCTCCCCAACGCCCTACCATTAACGGAGTAGGTCCTGGCCCGATTCGATCTACCAAAATGCATCACCTCACATTTATCTAAATTAAACTCCATCTGCCATTCATCGGCCCACTGGCCCAATTTATCAAGATCCCGTTGCAATCCTAGATAACCTTCTTCACTGTCCACGATGCCACCAATCTTGGTGTCATCTGCAAACTTACTAACCATGCCTCCTAAATTCTCATCCAAATCATTAATATAAATAACAAATAACAGCGGACCCAGCACCGATCCCTGAGGCACACCGCTGGACACAGGCATCCAGTTTGAAAAACAACCCTCTACAACCACCCTCTGTCTTCTGTCGTCAATCCAAATTTGTGGTCCTCTCAGCCCCCACCCCTTGGATCTCACAGATCCTACTCTCTGCAGACTTTTTCACTTCTTCAGACCACACAGGTGTTCGGTTCCTGCCAGCATTTACGTCCATCCGGACAAATCTAGTCTGCACCGTTGGGGTACCTCTACCCTGAACCTTTGTTTGAGCTGTATCTTTGTACACTGTTAGCTGAGGATCATGTGGTACGCTGACTTAACATCATCAATTTGTTGAAAAGTCCCGGCTGACGGCACTGACTTAACATTATCATCTTGCTGAGGAGACCAGACTTACCCTCTAATGAGGAGATTAGACTGGTAACGGTAATGTGTTCTAGATACTTAATGTTCCCCTTATCTCTTTTGGGGAATGTCGCTTGCCTTTTACCAGACATGCCAGATTCTTCTATGTCTATGAAACTCAAACAAAGTGTTAACTGTGGGGTTTAAATACACATTGTCCAGGCTAAGTACTTTAATATACTGAATAAATGTGGTTACCTAAAATAAATGTGGTTAATACAAATGTATGATTAATATAATACATGTGGTTACATATTAAATGCATTCCATGATTACATACATAGCATTGAACAATTCTTTTATACGTGTTACATTTTTAGTACACAGCAGCATAGTCTAATACCAGAATATACAACTGTTCAGCATTTCATCCAAAGGACAGCACCTCCACCAACGTAGCACTCTCCCACTCCCGCCCTGGCTTGTTAACTTAGGCCGTATGCCCAAACTCCTGGAGGGTGGGGCTTCAGCCCGCAACCTTCGAATCCAAAGGCAAAAAAATCTACCAGACAAAGATATTCCATAATGGCACACTTCTATGGAACAGAACCTTTCAAAGACTGAACCATCCTATCTGCATACATCTAGCCATGGTTTTCTTTAGTTGACTCTTTGATTATAACAATTTGGCAAGGGTATTTTTGTTAGACAAGGGTATTAAGGGTTACAAAACCAAGGCGGGTAGATAGAGTTAAGATACAGATCAGCCCTGATCTACTTGAATGGCGGAACAGGCTCGAGGGGCTGAATGGCCACTTCCTGTTCATATATTCTTATGTAACAGTGACTACACTTCATGGGCTGTGATGCGCTTTGAAACATCCTGAGATCTCGAAGGAACTAATATAATTGCAAGTTCTTTCTTTCTGATTACACTTGATCCATAGCTAGAAGAAGTTGCCTGTCAATCAGCAACTAATTGAAGTTTTGTTGACCAGTTTTGTAACAGTAACGGTGCCCACCTTCTGAAGAGCTAGTAATCCTGCCACAAGCAAAATCTGACCGCTAGTTTATTTAGTGACTCGTCTCCATGATATGTTGACACTGTGTTAGTACAAACACCCTATTTTAAATCAATAAACCGTCAGAGGAAATTATCAACTAGCTTGCGTAATCATTTGAGTGCACTGATTAACTCTTATCTTAATGATTATATGCTGAATAAACCAGCTGCCTTTGTGTTGAATTCTTCAATAGGCAACTAGAGTCTGGGCAAACAGGGTGATGGTGAATTCATTCACACCACACCAAAAACATCCCATGTTACTCTGAAATCTGCTGAACCGGGATTGTGATTACACTGTGAAGGAAGGCTAGTTATCCCAATAGCGCAATGCTGGGATGAGGAAGGAAGCTTATTGAAGAGGAGAGAAATCTCCTGGTCTCCCATGGCTGTTACTAGGGGTGAACTTCTCCTGATAATGCACCAGTTAAGTCTGAATGGATAAACTGTCCAAGCTGATAAACTACAGAGACTCCCCTGAGCTGGGTGACAGGTGGTATATACGTGTTTTAACGTTTATTATTACTCCACACCTGCCAGAAATATTTACGGGGAGGTGGGGAGAGAGAGGGGGAGGCTGAAAACGGCCGAAGATCCAGGCAAGGCTGGGCACGCGGAGGTCCTGCCGAATTAAACGGTCCCCGGCAATTAGGAGGGGGGAAGTTCGGCGATCGGCAGAGGGGAGGCTGAAGGCTTCGTTGAGGGACTGGGGGAAGCACTCTTACTCCTCCTGGCCCACAAGAAGTACCTTCTGGAGCCGGTACCACTCGCCCTCCCTTTCACTGCCGAGTTTCCAGACCCCTGGGAAACACGCGCGGCAACTGTAAAATTTAAATCCTGCTCCCAACTGCATTGTAGGAGCCCAATTTAAATACGTTAATGAAGTGTCCTGATTCTCCATGGCGGGACACTCGAACAACACAAAACCTACAGCTTTAAAAACGGCAACGGACGCGTGGGCGGCGGTTTGGGGCCACATTCCCCGTTTTTTCATTTTTAACGTCTTCGCCTGACGCTCTCCCGCCCGTCGTGGGGGGTTAATGTCGAGGCCAAAGTTTGATTCCTTCTGGCTTTACTGCCCTTTGCGAGTGTTGTACAGATGGCAGAGTTTGATATTATGCACCAGGGAGAAGTTTGGCAGGGCCATTACCTCAGGAGATGGAATGGGTCGAGTATAGTCCGTGACAGAGTGCATTGTACAGAGTGGCTCTGACCAGCTCTAAAGCAAGTATATCCTTCCTTAGGTAAGAAGACCAAAACTGTACACAGTACTCCAGGTGTGGTCTCACCAAAGTCCTGTACAATTGCAGCAAGACTTCCTCACTCTTGTACTCCAACCCCATTGCAATAAAGGCCAACATACAATTTGCCTTCCTAATTGCTTGCTGTACTTGCATGTTAACTTTCTGTGTTTCTTGTACATGGACACCCGTATCCCTCTGAACACCAACATTTAATAGTTTCTCACCATTTAAAAAATATTCTGTTTTTCTATTCTTCCGACCAAAGTGAATAACCTTGCATTTTCCCACATTATACTCCATCTGCCACCTTCTTGCCCAGTACGGAATGTTGGCTTTTATTGCTAGGGGAATAGAATATAAAAAGAGGGAGGTATTGCTGCAGTTATATAAGGTATTGGTGAAACCGCACCTGGAATACTGCATACAGTTTTGGTGTCCATACTTAAGAAAAGACATACTTGCTCTCGAGGCAGTACAAAGAAGGTTCACTCGGTTAATCCCGGGGATGAGGGGGTGGACATATGAGGAGAGGTTGAGTAGATTGGGACTCTACTCATTGGAGTTCAGAAGAATGAGAGGCAATCTTATTGAAACATATAAGATTGTGAAGGGGCTTGATCGGGTGGATGCGGTAAGGATGTTCCCAAGGATGGGTGAAACTAGAACTAGGGGGCATAATCTTAGAATAAGGGGCTGCTCTTTCAAAACTGAGATGAGGAGAAACTTCTTCACTCAGAGGGTGGTAGGTCTGTGGAATTTGCTGCCCCAGGAAGCTGTGGAAGCTACATTTAAATTTAAAACATAAATAGACAGTTTGCTAGAAGTAAAGGGAATTAGGGGTTACGGGGAGCGGGCAGGAAATTGGACATGAATTTAGATTTGAGGTTAGGATCAGATCAGCCATGATCTTATTGAATGACAGAGCAGGCTTGAGGGGCCGATTGGCCTACTCCTGCTCCTATTTCTTATGTTCTTATGTCCTCCTCACAGCTTACTTTCCCACCTAGCTTTGTATCATCAGCAAACTTGGATACATTACACTCGGTCCCTTCATCTAAGTCATTAATATAGATTGTAAATAGCTGAGGCTCGAGCACTGATCCTTGCGGCACTCCACTAGTTACAACCTGCCAACCTGAGAATACAATCTGTACGTTAACCAATCCTCTATCCATGCTAATATATTACCCCCAATACCATGAGCCCTTATCTTGCATAACAACCTTATTGAATGCCTTTTGGAAATTCAAATATTCTACATCCACTGGTTCCCCTTTATCTACCCTGCTAGTTACATCCTCAAAAAACTCCAGTAGATTTGTCAAACACGATTTCCCTTTCATAAAACCATGTTGACTCTGCCTAATTATATTATGATTTTCTAAGTGTCCTGTTACCACGTCTTTAATAATGGATTCCAGTATTTTCCCGACTACTGATGTCAGGCTAACTAGCCTGTAGTTCCCTGTTTTCTCTCTCCCTCCTTTCTTGAATAGCGGGGTTACATTTGCTACCTTCCAATCCCCTGGGACTGTTCTAGAATCTAGGGAATTTTTGAAGAACAAAATCACAATCTTTGCAGAGACCTCTTTTAGAACCCTCGGATGTAGGCCATCCGGTCCAGGGGATTTGTCGGCTTTTAGACTCATTAATTTCTCCAGTGCTTTTTATTTACTAATATTAATTACAATGGCACAGAAATTGCTCGCCCACAGCCGTCCCTAATGGCGTCCTGTCTCTCCGCCGGCAAACCGATTGTGCAAGTTCACACAAAACCCGGAAATCGCGAACTTGCTCCGATTGGTTTGCCGGCGGTTTGACAGTTCCGAATTAAAGGGACACGGCACGCTAAAATCATAGAAATCATTAAACATTCGCAAACTTATCCATCTGCCCAGCTGGAACAAAGATACTTTCACCACCAAAAGGTACGCTGGAAAATACCAGCCCTACACCACTTTTTAAAAGCTCGATGACTGTTAATAACTGTGAAACAACAAAAAATTACATTTTACAAATGTGGAATGTCAAATTACTCTTATTTTAATATTTTTTGATCATTAAATTTTTTAAATAATTTTTTACTCTTAACCTAAGTTTCATTAACCTAAATCATTTACTTGGCTTTTTATAATAAGATATGTCAAAGTTTTATTTACACAAACATAGAGAAGTTTACTTTAAATGAATGATTTTTACTTGCCTGCTTGTGGGCGGGACTTCTCTTCTTGACGGATTCTGTGGGCGTGGCTTCCATTCCCACAGTCTCTATCGTTTCGGAATGAACCTGCGCTGAAATCACAGCGCTGAACTTAAAAATGAAAAGGGAGCAAGAGGACGTCGGAGACCATGAGGTAAGTTTTCTCGTAGTCTCTGTCCACAGGATGTCCGGACAGCCTTGCCACGCTGGTCGGAGCAAGTTCCGGCCCTTTAAGCACCTCACTCTCATTAGACCCTTAGTTCCCCACTATTTCTGGGGCCTTGAAGGGACCCACGTTTACTTTTGCCACTCCCTTCCTTTTTACATACTTGTAGAAGCTCTTACAATCTGTTTTTATATTTCTTGCTAGTTTACTCTCATTCTATTTTCTCCCTCTTTATCAAATTTTTGGTCATCCTTTGCTGGTTTCTAAAACTCTCCCAATCCTCAGGCTTACTACTCTTCTTGGCAACATTATAAGCTTCTTCTTTTAATCTACTACTATCCTTAACTTCTTTAGTTAGCCACGGGTGGATCACTTTTCCCGTGGAGTTTTTATTCCTCAATGGAATGTATATTCGTTGAGAATGCTGAAATATTCCTTTAAATGTTCGCCATTGCTTATCTACCATCATATCTTTTAATCTAATTTCCCAGTCAACCTTAGCCAACTCGCCTCTCTTATTGGCTTTGTTTAAATTTAAGACTCTAGTTTCAGACTTAAGTACGTCACTCTCGAACTCAATGTGAAATTCTAGCATATGGGGCTCAATGTTAGCAGGGCTGCGGATTCGCGGCGGGGGGGGCTATTGGGCGAGTGGGTAACGCGCCGGTGAAATCAGCCTGCCCCCCGCGCGATCGCAGCCTAATTGGATCCACTTACCTGGTCTTCCAGGTTCCCCACTGCTGAGCTGCGCGTCGGGCGGGCTGCGCATGCGCAGTAAGGTCTGTCAGCTGGAGGAGCTCTATTTAAAGGGGCAGTCCTCCACTGACAGATGCTGCAACAAATCGGAAAAATCACAGCATGGAGCAGCCCAGGGGGAAGGCTGCTCCCAGTTTAATGATGCCTCACTCCTGGTATCATTAGATGGGGTGAGGAGGAGGGGGAGGACAGAGATCTTCCCCCCCCCCGGTGGGCGGGAGGAAGCGGCCTGCCTCTGCCACCAGGAGGGCCTGGCTCGAGGTGGCAGAGGAGGTCACCTGCACCACCAACATATCGCCCACCTGCATACAGTGCAGGAGACGCTGCAATGACCTAAGTAGGTCAGCCAAAGTGAGTACACTTACTCATTCCCCTACACTCCATCTGCCACATCACCACCCCCACCCCACATCTCCTTCTGCACTGCCAACACGACTCTATCACATCACCCCTCATACCCACTCAAAGCTCATCCTCATCTTACCTGCACTTACTCACCTCGCCAGTACTCATCCCGCCATTACCACTCAACCCAATCCTCATACAATCTCATGGCTCTATCTCATACTCACCCTCTCATGCATCTCTTTCACAGTCAGCCTCACTCAACCTGCCACTACCTGTGCTGCAGCCACAAGGCATGCATCACATATGTGCAGTAGGAAGCGTAAGGCAAATGTGTCGTGAGCATGAAGGGGATGCACAAGGGTGTTTGAGGGTTTGTCATGGTTTTTACTTATATTGAATTTCTGACCAACTCACATTACATATTATATTGGCACCACTACTGCCACGTCTTTGCGAATCTTGTCTGGTTTGTGCAATAATGCCCTTTCCTGAGGATCACGATGAAGACTCACAACTGATGCCACCCATTGTGTCACTGCAGAGTGGGTGTAGGTGTATTTGCAGGGCTCTTTTGTGCAGACGACTGAGAGACGTCGGCGATGTCCCCGGTGGCACCCTGGAAGGATGCGGAGGAGAAGTTGTTGAGGGCAGTGGTGACTTTGACAGCGACAGGTAAGAAGAGGGTGCTCGGGACAACCGGGAGCAGCTCGGCATGAAGGAGGCTGCAGATGTCCACGACTACATGTCGAGTGACTCTGAGCCTCCGTGTGCACTGCTGCTCAGAGAGGTCCAGGAAGCTGAGCCTCGGTCTGTGGACCCTGTGGCGAGGGTAGTGCCCTCTGCGACGCATCTCTCTCTGCGGTTGCCCTCCCTCCTGCTGTGCAGGTGGATGTGTCACAGCACTGTGTTGTGGAGCTCCACGTGTCAGAGGTGGACGGCGTGGCCGGCGAGGCTGGTGATGCTGTTCGCCCTCCGAGGAGGTCATGACCGCAGCTACGGCGGCCCCCATCCGGAAGATGTACATCTGAGGGGGTCCGCAAGGTAGGTACATGTCTCTGGACCCCGGGGTAAGTGTGCAAGTTGGTGAATTTTCTTGTCAGGAGGAGGGTGGTGGAGGCCAAACTTTATCCCAAGTGACAGAGTGGCCTCCTGCAATGAGTGAGGGTCTTTCCCCCCCCCACCTGTCAAATGGACCTTTGCAGCTGCCACAGGCTGACAGCTGCAACACGTCCATGTCAACTGGGAGTGTTTCCCACAGTGTGGGAAACAGTCCCAGTTGTCTCTAAAATCCCACCCCTCCTCACATATTCCCTTAATCAGGTCTGTTAATGACCTGAAATACCTACGTAAATACTGTCACGTGGCATCCCGCTGGCTTTAATTGCCTGCGGGAGTCCCACATGCGGGGGCTGCGCGCACACGCCGGCACGTCTGTGGGGAACCCGGTAGTGGGCGGGTTGGAGCCGGGCTCCAAACCCGCTCCGGGATTCCCCGATTTTCGGAGCCCCCCCAACCAGGAACGCACCCCATAGCGGGTGCTAAAATGAAGCCCATTATGTTTACTCTGTCCCAGAGGATCCCTTACTATTCAACAATCAACATATCTTCCGAGCTCCAGATTGCTCTTTCAGAGCACAGGCACAGATATGATGGACCATAGAAACATAGAAAATAGGAGTAAGAGTAGGCCATTTGGGCCTGTTCCGCCATTCAGAATGATCATGGCTGATCGTCTAACTCAGTACCCTGTTCCTGCTTTTTCCCCCATATCCCTTGATCCCTTTAGCATTAAGAAATATATCAATCTCCTTCTTGAATACATCTAATGACTTGGCCTCCACTGCCTTCTGTGGTAGAGAATTCCACAGGTTCACCATCCTCTGAGTGAAGAAATTTCTCCTCATCTCGGTTCTAAATGGCATACCCTGTATCCTGAGACAGTGACCCCTGGTTCTGGACTCCCCAGCCATTGGGAACATCCTCCCTGCATCTAGTCTGTCTAGTCCTGTTAGAATTTTATATGTTTCGATGAGATCACCTCTCATTCTTCTAAACTCTAGTGAATATAGGCCTAGTCGACCCAATCTCTCCTCATACGTCAGTCCTGCCATCCCAGGAATCAGTCTGGTAAACCTTTGTTGCACTCCCTCCATGGCAAGGACATCCTTCCTCAGATAAGGAGACCAAAACTGCACACAATACTCCAGATGTGGTCTCACCAAGGCCCTGTATAACTGCAGTAAGACATCTCTGCTCCTGTACTCAAATCCTCTTGCAATGAAGGCCAACATACTATTCGCCTTCCTAACTGCTTGCTGCACCTGAATGCTCGCTTTCAGCGACTGGTGTACAAGGACACCCAGGTCTCGTTGCACCTCCCCTTTTCCCAATCTATCACCATTCAGATAATAATCTGTCTTTCTGTTTTTACAATCAAAGTGGATAACCTCACATTTATCCACGTTATACTGCATCTGCCATGTTCTTGCCCACTCACCCAACTTGTCTAAATCACACTGGAGCCTCTTTGCATTCTCCTCACAGCTCACTTCCACCCCAGTTTTGTGTCGTCTGCAAACTTGGAAATGTTACATTTGGTTCCCTCATCCAAATCATTGATATATATTGTGACTAGCTGGGGCCCAAGCACTGATCCCTGCGGTACCCCACTAGTCACCGCCTGCCACCTGGAAAAAGACCCGTTTATTCCTACTCTCTGTTTCCTGTCTGTTAACCAATTTTCAATCCATGCCAGTATATTACTCCCAATCCCATGTGCTTTAATTTTGCACACTAACCTCTTGTGTGGGACCTTATCAAAAGCCTTCTGAAAATCCAAATAAACCACATCCACTGGTTCTCCCCGATCTATTCTACTAGTTACATCCTCAAAAAACTCCAGTAGATTTGTTAGGCATGATTTCCCTTTCATAAACCCACGCTGACTTTGTCCAATGCCCTCAGAGTGTTCTGTTATCACATCCTTTATAATAGACTCGGGCATTTTCCCTTTTACTGATGTTAGGCTAACTGGTCTGTAATTCCCTGTTTTTCTCTCTCCCTCCTATTTTAAATAGTGGGGTTACATTTGCCGCCCTCCAATCTGTAGGAACAGTCCCAGAGTCTATAGAATGGCCTCACCCGGCGCTGTACAATTCAATGAAATCTCTGATTTGGTCAAAGATCCCTTTAAGAAGTATTTATCCGCTGTCGTTCTAAAAATTGAAGACAGCGCCTTTAAGGGACGGGAGTTGACGCTGAGCTCTCGCGAGATGCGGGGTTTTTCCCCCCCCCCCCTCCCTCTCCTCCCCGAAGCGGCGCGGGAGCCATCTTGTTTCCGAACGGAATTTCCTCGCGGGGGGAGGGAAGTGAGCGGAGAAGGAGCGGCGCCACCCGGGTGACAGGAGGCCAGTCTGGGCGGTGCGCCGCAAGCTGCCGGGTGAGTGTAGCGGGCGGGGCGGAGCGGGGCGGAGAGGGGTCCCCGGGCCGGGCCGGGCCGGGCGGAGCGGAGCGGGGCCGGGCGGGCGGGCGCCATCTTTCCGCCGGGGTGTCCTGCCGCTCTCATTGGTGGACACGGGTCAGAGGTTTGATTGGTCTGAGGGCTGTGCCCGCTATTGGTCGGCGGGGCCTGCCCCGGACGCGGCCGCGGTTAATATTTGGCTTCGGCCCCGCGGGGAGAGCGGGGAAAGCCGGCCTGGCACTGCCGCCCGCCCCCGGCCCTGAGGATAATTCCGGCCCGTTTCCGCGCCATTTACTCCCGCTGTGCCTCACTCAAACTTGACCGGAGTTTGATTGATGTGAGTCTCCGCCAATCCCTGGGCGGTGATTGTGGAGCGCACTCTTGTTTTATCCAATCAGTGCGCCCTGGAGGCGGGGTCAGGTGCTGCCAGCAGGTTAGGTTGTTTCCGGTTAGCCTCACTGTTACCGGCAGCACAGATAAGGTTGGCCCAAAGTTTGGGGGGGGGCCACTCTGGCTCATTGGATGCACTGGGCCGGGGGGCCACTCTGGCTCATTGGATGCACTGGGCCAGGGGGCCTCTCTGGCTCATTGGATGCACTGGGCCTGGGGGGCCACTCTGGCTCATTGGATGCACTGGGCCGGGGGGCCACTCTGGCTCATTGGATGCACTGGGCCAGGGGGGGCCACTCTGGCTCATTGGATGCACTGGGCCTGGGGGGGCCACTCTGGCTCATTGGCTCATTGGATGCACTGGGCCTGGGAGGCCACTCTGGCTCATTGGATGCACTGGGCCTGGGGGGCCACTCTGGCTCATTGGATGCACTGGGCCTGGGGGGGCCACTCTGGCTCATTGGATGCACTGGGCCTGGGAGGCCACTCTGGCTCATTGGATGCACTGGGCCAGGGGGGCCTCTCTGGCTCATTGGATGCACTGGGCCTGGGGGGCCACTCTGGCTCATTGGATGCACTGGGCCAGGGGGGCCTCTCTGGCTCATTGGATGCACTGGGCCTGGGGGGCCACTCTGGCTCATTGGATGCACTGGGCCGGGGGGCCACTCTGGCTCATTGGATGCACTGGGCCAGGGGGGGCCACTCTGGCTCATTGGATGCACTGGGCCTGGGGGGGCCACTCTGGCTCATTGGCTCATTGGATGCACTGGGCCTGGGAGGCCACTCTGGCTCATTGGATGCACTGGGCCTGGGGGGCCACTCTGGCTCATTGGATGCACTGGGCCTGGGGGGGCCACTCTGGCTCATTGGATGCACTGGGCCTGGGAGGCCACTCTGGCTCATTGGATGCACTGGGCCAGGGGGGCCTCTCTGGCTCATTGGATGCACTGGGCCTGGGGGGCCACTCTGGCTCATTGGATGCACTGGGCCAGGGGGGCCTCTCTGGCTCATTGGATGCACTGGGCCTGGGGCGCCACTCTGGCTCATTGGATGCACTGGGCCTGGGGGGCCACTCTGGCTCATTGGATGCACTGGGCCAGGGGGTCCACTCTGGCTCATTGGATGCACTGGGCCGGGGGGCCACTCTGGCTCATTGGCTTATTGGATGCACTGGGCCTGGGGGTCTCTGCAGCCTTAACCTTGTTTTTGTTCTAAATCAGTATGCTCTTTACCCAGTGCTCATTGTCACCCATGGCTTCTTCCAGTGCTGCTTGGCCACAGCCACAGCTGATGGTAACCTGCCATAGCTTTTATTTTCCCTTGTGTCAGTTTGGCCTAGTGGTAGCACATAAGCCACGGCAGAGTCAGGAATCATGAGTTCAAGCCCCTCTCCAGGACTTCCCGTAATCTAGTCTGACACTTTTTGCAGTAGTGAGGGAGCCCTGCATTGTCAGAAGTGGATGTAAATGATCCCATAGCACTATTTGAAGAAGAGCAGGGGAGTTGTCCCAGCGAACATTTATCCCTCAACCTATTCAGATTAATTGGTCATGTATCTTCTTGCTGATTGTGGGACCTTTGCAGTATGCAAATTGACTGCGGTGTTTGCCTGCAAAATAACATTGACTGCACTTAAAAGTAATTCATTTGGTGTGAAATGTTTTAGGATGTGAAAGGTGACAGCTGTTGCTCATTGGCAGCACCCTCACCTCTGAGTCAGAAGTTTGTGGGTTCAAGTCCTACTCCAGAGACTTGAGCTCAAAATTTAGGCTGATACTCCATTGTAGTACGGAGGGAGTGCTGCACTGTTGGAGGTGCCATCTTTCAATGAGACGAGGCCCTGTCTGCCCTCTCAAGTGGATGTATAAGATCCCACGGTACTATTTCGAAGAAGAGCATGAGAGTTCTCCCTGGTGTCCTGGGCAATATTTATCCCTCAAGCAACACCTAAAACAGATTATCTGGTCATTATCACATTGCTGGTTGAGGGAGCTTGCTGTGCGTAAATTGGCTGCTGCAATTCCTACATTACTTCGAAAGTACTGCATTGGCTGTAAAGCGCTTTGGGACGTCCTGAGGTTGTGAAAGGTGCTACGTAAATGCAAGTCTTTCATTTTTATATGAAAGTTCTTATTTAGTAAGTGACATAACAGGATGCAGAGGGAGATAACAGTTGCACATAGAAATGAATTTGCCCTGGTGTTGTTTGTGAGACTTGGGGAAATTGTAATAGGTACCAAGTTGCAGGTTACCTACAGCCTGATGCATGCTCCAGGAACTCTGGTTCGACAAATGATGGCTAACTGTGAGAGAGGGGGTTCCAGGAGACGGCATGCACTGCGAGACTTTTTGCAGAAGCAGTGTGTCAAGTTTCACTGTTTGTATTCTGTGTGACTTTTATGTTTGATGCAAAATGTTGAGGTTCAACTGTTGCTGCCACAAATATAGGAGTCAATATTTAGCACTAGTAACTGTTACATTGCCCAGATTATAATCATGTAGCTAATTGATGTAACTGTCACATTCTTTTGACATTAGAGACTTGGGTGACTCATTTCCAGTCAGATCTACTGATCTGAACAGCTTTGAATTGCACTGAGTCTTGGAGCAAGATGTAAGTTTTCACTGTAATCTTTCATGGTGCAACAATATTCCATTAGGACAGATCATTGAAGTTTTTGACAGTGATAAGTAAAACCAAGTTTGCTTGAGCATTTCCATGATTTCATCAGTTTTCTCACCAACTTTTGCTGCTTATTTGTCCCGCAGCAGATCAGTTGGGATTACTAAACCAGGGAGCTGAAAATTTGTTATTATTGATGGAAATAGTCGATGGCATTGCTTAACTTTGTTGCAGTTAGCTTTACTATGATCAAACTTGGGTTTGGTCCATTTAAATTTGTTTCCTCTCCCTAGCCTGTCGTTGCCCTGTCCAATGCTAGTTTTGCTCTGCCTGTAGTTGCCCTGTCTAACCCTGGTGTTGCTTTGCCTGTAGTTGCCTTGCCAGACCCTGGTGTCGCTGTGCCTGTAGTTGCCCTGCCTGGCCCCGTTGTCGCTGTGCCTGTAGTTGCCCTGCCTGGCCCCGTTGTCGCTGTGCCTGTAGTTGCCCTGCCTGGCCCCGTTGTCGCTGTGCCTGTAGTTGCCCTGTCTGGCCCCGTTGTCGCTGTGCCTGTAGTTGCCCTGTCTGGCCCCGTTGTCGCTGTGCCTGTAGTTGCCCTGTCTGGCCCCGTTGTCGCTGTGCCTGTAGTTGCCCTGTCTGGCCCCGTTGTCGCTGTGCCTGTAGTTGCCCTGCCTGGCCCTGGTTTTGGTGTGCCTGTAGTTGCTCTGTCTGGCCCTGTTGTTGTGCCTGTAGTTGCTCTGTCTGGCCCTGTTGTTGTGCCTGTAGTTGCCCTTTCTAACCCAGATGTTGTGATGCCTGTTGCCCTGTCATACTCTGCTGTTGCTGACCCTGTAGTTGCCCTGTCTGACCCTGTTGTTGCTGTGCTTGTCGTTGCCCTGTCTGACCCTGGTTTTGGTGTGCCTGTAGTTGCCCTGTCGGGCCCTGTTGATGCTGTGCCTGTTGTTGCCCTCTCAGACACTGGTTTTGCTGTGCCTGTTGTTGCCCTGTCTGACTCTGGTTTTGCTGTGCCTGTCATTGCCCTGTGTGATGCTGTTGGTGTGCCTGTGGTTGCTATGTGTGGCCCTAATGTTGCTGTGCCTGTATTTGCCCTTTCTGACCTTGGTGTTGCTGTGCCTGTAGTTGCCCTGTCTGGCCCTGTTGTTGCTGTGCTTGTAGTTGCCCTCTCCGGCCCTGTTGTTGCTGTGCCTGTGGTTGTCCTGTCCGGCCCCGTTGTCGCTGTGCCTGTGGTTGTCCTGTCCGGCCCCGTTGTCGCTGTGCCTGTGGTTGTCCTGTCCGGCCCTGTTGTCGCTGTGCCTGTGGTTGCCCTGTCCGGCCCTGTTGTCGCTGTGCCTGTGGTTGCCCTGTCCGGCCCCGTTGTAGCTGTGCCTGTGGTTGCCCTGTCCGGCCCCGTTGTAACTGTGCCTGTGGTTGCCCTGTCCGGCCCCGTTGTCGCTGTGCCTGTGGTTGCCTTGTCTGGCCCTGGTTTTGGTGTGCCTGTAGTTGCCCTGTCTGGCCCTGTTGTTGTGCCTGTAGTTGCCCTGTCTGGCCCTGTTGTTGTGCCTGTAGTGGCCCTGTTGCTGTGCCTGTGGTTGCCCTTTCTAACCCAGATGTTGTGATGCCTGTTGCCCTGTCATACTCTGCTGTTGCTGACCCTGTAGTTGCCCTGTCTGACCCTGGTTTTGGTGTGCCTGTAGTTGCCCTGTCGGGCCCTGTTGATGCTGTGCCTGTAGTTGCCCTGTGTGATGCTGTTGGTGTGCCTGTGGTTGCTATGTGTGGCCCTAATGTTGCTGTGCCTGTATTTGCCCTTTCTGACCTTGGTGTTGCTGTGCCTGTAGTTGCCCTGTCTGGCCCTGTTGTTGCTGTGCCTGTAGTTGCCCTCTCCGGCCCTGTTGTTGCTGTGCCTGTAGTTGCCCTCTCCGGCCCTGTTGTTGCTGTGCCTGTAGTTGCCCTCTCCGGCCCTGTTGTTGCTGTGCCTGTAGTTGCCCTCTCCGGCCCTGTTGTTGCTGTGCCTGTAGTTGCCCTCTCCGGCCCTGTTGTTGCTGTGCCTGTGGTTGCCCTCTCCGGCCCTGTTGTTGTTGTGCCTGTAGTTGCCCTGTCCGGCCCTGTTGTTGCTGTGCCTGTGGTTGCCCTTTCTAACCCAGATGTTGTGATGCCTGTTGCCCTGTCATACTCTGCTGTTGCTGACCCTGTAGTTGCCCTGTCTGACCCTGGTTTTGGTGTGCCTGTAGTTGCCCTGTCGGGCCCTGTTGATGCTGTGCCTGTAGTTGCCCTGTGTGATGCTGTTGATGTGCCTGTGGTTGCTATGTGTGGCCCTAATGTTGCTGTGCCTGTATTTGCCCTTTCTGACCTTGGTGTTGCTGTGCCTGTAGTTGCCCTGTCCGGCCCTGTTGTTGCTGTGCCTGTAGTTGCCCTCTCCGGCCCTGTTGTTGCTGTGCCTGTAGTTGCCCTCTCCGGCCCCGTTGTCGCTGTGCCTGTGGTTGCCCTGTCCGGCCCTGTTGTCGCTGTGCCTGTGGTTGCCTTGTCTGGCCCTGGTTTTGGTGTGCCTGTAGTTGCTCTGTCTGGCCCTGTTGTTGTGCCTGTAGTTGCTCTGTCTGGCCCTGTTGTTGTGCCTGTAGTTGCCCTTTCTAACCCAGATGTTGTGATGCCTGTTGCCCTGTCATACTCTGCTGTTGCTGACCCTGTAGTTGCCCTGTCTGACCCTGTTGTTGCTGTGCTTGTCGTTGCCCTGTCTGACCCTGGCTTTGGTGTGCCTGTAGTTGCCCTGTCGGGCCCTGTTGATGCTGTGCCTGTTGTTGCCCTCTCAGACACTGGTTTTGCTGTGCCTGTTGTTGCCCTGTCTGACTCTGGTTTTGCTGTGCCTGTCATTGCCCTGTGTGATGCTGTTGGTGTGCCTGTGGTTGCTATGTGTGGCCCTAATGTTGCTGTGCCTGTATTTGCCCTTTCTGACCTTGGTGTTGCTGTGCCTGTAGTTGCCCTGTCTGGCCCTGTTGTTGCTGTGCTTGTAGTTGCCCTCTCCGGCCCTGTTGTTGCTGTGCCTGTGGTTGTCCTGTCCGGCCCCATTGTCGCTGTGCCTGTGGTTGTCCTGTCCGGCCCTGTTGTCGCTGTGCCTGTGGTTGCCCTGTCCGGCCCTGTTGTCGCTGTGCCTGTGGTTGCCCTGTCCGGCCCTGTTGTAGCTGTGCCTGTGGTTGCCCTGTCCGGCCCTGTTGTAACTGTGCCTGTGGTTGCCCTGTCCGGCCCCGTTGTCGCTGTGCCTGTGGTTGCCTTGTCTGGCCCTGGTTTTGGTGTGCCTGTAGTTGCTTTGTCTGGCCCTGGTTTTGGTGTGCCTGTAGTTGCTCTGTCTGGCCCTGTTGTTGTGCCTGTAGTTGCTCTGTCTGGCCCTGTTGTTGTGCCTGTAGTTGCCCTTTCTAACCCAGATGTTGTGATGCCTGTTGCCCTGTCATACTCTGCTGTTGCTGACCCTGTAGTTGCCCTGTCTGACCCTGTTGTTGCTGTGCTTGTCGTTGCCCTGTCTGACCCTGGTTTTGGTGTGCCTGTAGTTGCCCTGTCGGGCCCTGTTGATGCTGTGCCTGTTGTTGCCCTCTCAGACACTGGTTTTGCTGTGCCTGTTGTTGCCCTGTCTGACCCTGGTTTTGCTGTGCCTGTTGTTGCCCTGTCTGACACTGGTTTTGCTGTGCCTGTCATTGCCCTGTGTGATGCTGTTGGTGTGCCTGTGGTTGCTATGTGTGGCCCTAATGTTGCTGTGCCTGTATTTGCCCTTTCTGACCTTGGTGTTGCTGTGCCTGTAGTTGCCCTGTCTGGCCCTGTTGCTGTGCCTGTAGTTGCCCTGTCTGGCCCTGTTGCTGTGCCTGTAGTTGCCCTCTCCGGCCCTGTTGTTGCTGTGCCTGTAGTTGCCCTCTCCGGCCCTGTTGTTGCTGTGCCTGTAGTTGCCCTCTCCGGCCCTGTTGTTGCTGTGCCTGTAGTTGCCCTCTCCGGCCCTGTTGTTGCTGTGCCTGTAGTTGCCCTCTCCGGCCCTGTTGTTGCTGTGCCTGTAGTTGCCCTCTCCGGCCCTGTTGTTGCTGTGCCTGTAGTTGCCCTCTCCGGCCCTGTTGTTGCTGTGCCTGTGGTTGCCCTGTCCGGCCCTGTTGTTGCTGTGCCTGCGGTTGCCCTTCCTAGCCCAGATGCTGCGATACCTGTACGTGCTCTGTCATACCCTGGTGTTGCTGTGCCTGTGGTTGCCCTTTCTAGCCCAGATGTTGCGATACCTGTACGTGCTCTGTCATACCCTGGTGTTGCTGTGTCTGTAGTTGCCCTGTCGGGCCCTTTTGATGCTGTGCCTGTAGTTGCCCTGTCGGGCCCTGTTGATGCTGTGCCTGTGGTCTGTCTGACCCTGTTGTAGCAATGTCTGTAGTTGCCCTGTCAGAACCTGGTGTTGCTGTGCCTGTAGTTGCCCTTTCTGATCCTGATGTTGCGATGCCTGAAGTGCCCTGTCAAACCCTGGTGTTGCTGTGCCTGTAATTCCCTGTCTGATCCCATTGTTGATGTGCCTGTAGTTGCCCTTTCTGACCCTTATGTTGCGATGCCTGTTGTTGCCCTGTCAGACCCTGGTTTTGCTGTGCCTGTGATTGCCCTGTGTGATCCTGTTGGTGTGCCTGTGGTTGCTATGTGTGGCCCTAATGTTGCTGTTCCTGTATTTGCCCAGTCTGATCCCGGTGTTGCTGTGCCTGCAGTTGCCCTGTCGGGCCCTGTTGATGCTGTGCCTGTCGTTGCCCTGTCGGGCCCTGTTGAAGCTGTGCCTGTAGTTGCCCTGTCGGGCCCTGTTGATGCTGTGCCTGCAGTTGCCCTGTCGGGCCCTGTTGATGCTGTGCCTGTCGTTGCCCTGTCGGGCCCTGTTGAAGCTGTGCCTGCAGTTGCCCTGTCGGGCCCTGTTGAAGCTGTGCCTGCAGTTGCCCTGTCGGGCCCTGTTGATGCTGTGCCTGTAGTTGCCCTGTCGGGCCCTGTTGATGCTGTGCCTGTGGTTGCCGTGTCGGGCCCTGTTGATGCTGTGCCTGTGGTTGCCCTGTCGGGCCCTGTTGATGCTGTGCCTGCGGTTGCCCTGTCGGGCCCTGTTGAAGCTGTGCCTGTCGTTGCCCTGTCGGGCCCTGTTGATGCTGTGCCTGCGGTTGCCCTGTCGGGCCCTGTTGATGCTGTGCCTGAGGTTGCCCTGTCGGGCCCTGTTGATGCTGTGCCTGCGGTTGCCCTGTCGGGCCCTGTTGATGCTGTGCCTGTAGTTGCCCTGTCGGGCCCGGTTGAAGCTGTGCCTGCGGTTGCCCTGTCGGGCCCTGTTGATGCTGTGCCTGTAGTTGCCCTGTCGGGCCCTGTTGAAGCTGTGCCTGCGGTTGCCCTGTCGGGCCCTGTTGATGCTGTGCCTGCGGTTGCCCTGTCGGGCCCTGTTGAAGCTGTGCCTGCGGTTGCCCTGTCCGGCCCTGGTCCTAATGTTGCCTGATTGAGGATCTGCCCAAGCATGGATTCCGAATGCCAGACACAGAGAATGAGTTCACTTTGAGGAAGTTTTATTGTAGAAATAAATTATTTCTGTACTTCAGAATTCCATATTTAAACAATATTCTTGAGTTTTCTTTTATGTTTAAACCACCTCACAAGAGCTATGTGGCGAGATGCCTTTTAGTTTAGCAAAATTGTTGGTTTGAGCAATGTTGAGTCGAAGCGTGTGGTGAAGTGATGGTGAGCAGCACTCTGACTGTAAATGTCAATGGGAGAGGATCCCTCAGAATGACTCGATGGGTTTTTAATGATTGCTGTTGCTTTTGACCAATCGGATCCGCCGCGGCCTCCGGATGGAATGCTCGCTGAACGAAGCCGCCCAATGGGGACGGCGTGGGGGCGGGACAAGTTCGGTGAAGGGAAAAGCGGCGGAAAGTTTGCAACAAAAAAAGAGCCGCAATCTATTAAATGGGGGGAGAAACAAAGCAAGGTTACACGGCGGGGTGGGCACTGCGATCCGAGCCTGCTGCCATCACATACTCCCAAGGGGAAATGCCCAACTGCGCCCGCACATAAATGCAGGATTTTAATTTTCAGATTTGCTTTATTGCAAAACGCTGCGACCTTTTATTTGGAGCCCTAAAATTGCATTGTAATGTTTTGCATTAAACGCTGCTGCTCAGCGCGTCCTGCGCTCAGGCCTCTCCTACCTCCTCTGACCCCTAGTCTGTGGGGCAACCTAACCTGAAACCGGAAGTGTCAAGTCGCTAGCCGATTGACGTGGCGGCGCTCCAATCAGGACGCACGTTCCGCGTGCGAGGTGACGTCACGGACCAATTGAAAGCGGGCCTGCCGGGGAGGCGGGTCTTGAACGGGTAGCAGGTTGGGCTGAGTTTCAGCCTTCACTTGCCAGTGGGGAAAAAAGGCTGCAGGTTTGTTGTAGAGAGTTTATCACTGAGACAGGGGTCAAGTGAAAGACAAAGAAAAATGGCGATTGCGTTCATTTACTGGCTCCAGAGCAGCAAGGTTTATACTTTGCAATGTGTCCTGTCTGCATTGCACTGGAGCTTCCTTTGGGATTCTCTGAATTTGAGACGCTTTTGATTGTTGGCCTCCTTTTTTGGAGCCTAGGAGTGTCTTCCATTCCTCCCTTTTCCCCTCCCTCCGGACCAGGGGAGGGAAAAGCATTCCGTGAGGCTGGATGTTAGGGTAAGTTTGGGATTTATCTTAAATCTGAAAGAGCGAATGGCTGCATCGATGTTGTGGTGGGTTTGCAAAGGCTAAGATTTCCATCCTCTCAAAAAATCCGATGAAATTAATGTGAAAAAATGCTACTTGTATATTACTCTGCTCAAACATTTCTGCAGTGTCCTTCAGCTTTCCTTTTCTTTACAAACGAGATGCAAGCAATCGAAGGGCTTAGAGCAACCTTGAATTCCTTTCTTAAAAAGGCCAGTGAATAGGCACTGATTATTAAAGGAAATACAAATGTTTATTTTGACCTAGTTCTGCTTTGGAAGGATTTTACTTTGGTCATATTTATCTGTTGTTATTTAAGAAAAACAACTGTTAAATAATACCCAAGTCCACTAGTTTGGGGGAAAATGTGCACTACTTTTGAATTCTCCAGTCTTTTCCCACCCCTCAAAAAATCTGGTTTGGAATTTTTAAAAAGTCCACTATGAAAGCAATATTCTGGACTGTTAGACTTTGGAGTGGGTTAGAGTGGTTGTGGTGTGTATGTTCAGACCAGAGTGGCAGGTTCAACAGACTTTTCACAGTATTCCAAAACTGGATGGTAAATTTAATTAGAAGTTGTACATTTGTGAGTCTGACTGTTCAGAAATCCTGCTACTATCTTCTGATGACAGTCCCTTTATTGAATGCCTTGTAGTTCTTAATGGCTTCAGATGGTATTTCCATTATTGGCGGTGACTTTTTGATTACAGATCCCGGGACTTCACTTTGTTATTGGGATACAATTGTAGCAGTCTTATAGAAGACAAACCACTTGAAATTTAGTAGTCCTTCCTCAGTTACGTAGACAACATGTAATATCTCGTAAAAGGAGAAAAACAGACGAGTGCCCTGTGCTGTATTTTTGTTTGGCTTGAGAATAGTGAGTGAAGGTCACTGGAATGTTGGCTTGAATAGCTTAGCCAGTCAGTCACTATCAAAGTAAGTATTGAAACATCGAAGGAGAAATAGAATGGACAGTAAACAACACTTTTACTTTTCAATTTGTCTAAAAGCCCATTAGGATTCTTATCTGTATAGTGTTACAATGGCAGCCTGCCTGTTTCTGTTGTGAGGGGTTTGACGAAGTATGCTTGAAGTTGGCATAGCTGGGCCTTAAACTGAAAGTAAGTGACCTTGAGATACAGTTGCCTCGTTAGCTGTGCAAAGGGTGCGATTAACTCATTGAGTGGTAGGAAATGGGGTGCAGGTTATGAAAGCATTTTGCTACATGAAATGTTAAGCATTTCATGACATTGCAACAGGGTTTTCCATCTTGTAAGTAATTGTCTTCTGTATGTTTTGTAATTTGGATGAAAAGGTTGCAGTTTAGTAGAATAACTGGATTGATAACTTATGGTGATTGATAAGTTATTGTGATGTGCTGAAAACATTTCAAGAGAAATTGTGGCCAAGGAACAAATGCAGGATTGTCCTTCGTTTGTTTTTGGGATGATGTGATGCCAGCTGCTGTGTGCACACTATACAAAGGTGAGAGTTGAGTCAAAACAATCTGCTTGTGACAGATTTTGTTGTAACAGTGTATGGTTAGAGGACGGAAATATGCCCTTTTATTGGGATAAGTGTAAGGATGTAGTGCTTGATGGTTTAAATAGTTCCTGTAAGTTGTCCATCCAGTCTACAGTGCTAGATGTTGTTATGAGAGACACTACTTCTTTCACCTGTTTGGTAAACTTTATGTTGCATGCAAACACATGATATGATACACTAATTCACCTCAATGTGAATTACTTCCACAGGACGCATTGTGACAAGTAACGCACGATTCTTCTGGCTCCTCCCACTGTGTAAAAAGTGTGCCGTACACTTGAGAATGGTTCCCCTTGAAGTCCGCTCTTTGTCTATCCACAGAGGTGGAAAATACAGAGAATGGCTCACCTGTGTAGGGCATTTGCTTCTTCTAGATGAGACTGGGGGACCGCTATTTTCTTACCGACTTCTGCCAGCATTGCAGATAAGAACATGCAAATTCTTAGAAATAGGAAAGGGTCATTAGTTTTTGATCTCTCCTCCTACATATTCTTACATATTCCTTAATCTGTTCTCTCTCAAGACACACATTTAATTGTCTCTCGAGCACATTTATGTTGACCTTTCAACTTATCCCAGAACTCTTTTAGCCCCTGGGTGAAAACGTTCTGATTGTCTTCATCAATTTTTATGTGTCCCCTAGTGATTCCTTTGTTGTAACCCAAGGAATGGTTTGCTCTTGGTTACACACCAAGCTCTCATTCTTCTACAGTGCAAGATTACGGCCCACACCGTCAGAATATACCCATGCATGCATTTCTTCCACTGCCAGGATAAGTTACCACATGGTATATTGCCAGTTGCAAAACAAAAGTGGTTGTCATGTAAGTAGCAACCACAGCTCTGAAGGAATGCCATATTGTAATGTAGTAAACACAGACAGCCATTTCACTCAGGGATATGCTGGTGCTGTCCAAAATCCTCCCACAAATACAGCTTAGGGTTATGGTTATGCACACAAGCAAAGCTCTTTGTACTGCTACCAGTCTGAAATTGGTGATACTGGCTTGTCCAAATGGGGAAATTATGGGTGATATCTTGGAATTGAAGGGGTAGGTGGGATATTTTGAATAACTCAATAAAGCAATGCTGACAGTGTCCCTTCCTGTTGATGATTCACAGGATGCCTTCATCACTATACCGGCCTACCTGTTTCAAGCTGTAAACATTCTGTAAGATCGGAAGAGTTTCGCCCAGTGATATTTGATTACACTGAAACAAATGAGACTGCAGTTGGATGGTGTATCGATTAGGGGTGATTTATTGGTTAACTGGGAGCGCGTTATAATGTACCTGATGTTGGGTTCAGATATTCACAAACTGCTCAAGCCTTGCTCTCATTGTCATACTTAACATCACAATTTTCATATCTAAGAGGGCAAGTAGGCAGTCTGCTTCCAGCTCTTGCCTTTCCACTTATTGACATCTTTTCAAACATAGCCTGGGGTGATTTCTGCTCTGACTCTGTTATTGCCTTACAATGCTATTGTAGCAGCTATTACTACTCCCCTCTCCAGAAGAGCAAAATGTTGGGGTGTGTTTGCAGAATCTTTCCCACCCACCCTTAACAAATAGTAATTCACAGTAATCTGTCTATTAGTGCTCATAGCTTGCATTTTGATTAGAGTTTTGCTTTGTGATTGGCGAATCTCTCTCTTCCCATCGTTTACCAGTGTTTGCAGCTGGTGACAGTAAAGCCCAGTGGCTGGACTATTCTGCATCCCATCTATGTTTGTGATTAGTTTCTGCTGTGTGTTATATGTCAGAAGTTGGGTGTCCTTTTCTGTTGGAGCAATTTAAGTATCCCATTCCCGTCAAAATATCAAACCGCTTTCTGTCAGTTAGTGCGAGTTAATTGGAGGAGAGAAGAACCTGGTTTATTGAGGGAGACTGTTCTCTGTGCATTGAAGTGCTGACTTTCAGGGCCACAACCAAAACCAGTGTAGAGTGTGCTTCCCAGCAGTCGTACAGTATTATCTACATGGAGATGTTGAATGTTGTATCATTAAATATTGTGAATACACACACTTATTAAAGTTCTTGTACTATGAAAGCAGGGTGTGCTGGCGGGGTTTTGTCTTTAATAACGGCATCAATTGTTGACCGTTTCTCGCCCATTCCCACAATACCATCTACTCCACCCTTCATTTAAATGCAAGAGTGCTCATTTTAATTGCCAGTTGTACTGAATGTAAGGGATAAGAATGCCAGTTATTGCTGAGTGACCAACCACACCCTGGAATGTACTGAGAAATATTTAATTCTGTCCAAGAATCCGAAACAAAGCAAACTCTAACCTGTTCTAATCATGGTTCAGTATCTGACATTGCAATCAGAATCACGGGGGACTGGATACCACATTACAATAGAGGAAGTGTCAGCTTGGCTCAGTGATAGTACTCCCAGCTCTGAATCTGAAGGTTGTGGATTCGAGCCCCACTTGTGCACAAGCTAGCTTGATGCACCATTGCTGCATTGTCAGGGGTTTCATCCTTTAGATAAGACGCTAAACCCTGGAATTTTGGGTCATTGGAAGTTAAAAGACACTATTGTGCTATTTGAAGAAGAGCAGTAGGTTCTCCGTGTCCTGGCCAACACTACTCCAATTGATTATTTATCTCATTGCTGTTTGTGGGATCTTGCTGTGTGCAAAATGGCTACTGCATTTGCCTACGTAATAACAGTGACTATTACTTCAAAATAATTCTTCATATGTGAAGCAATTTGGGACATTTGAGGCCAAAGGCACTATATTAATACTTTTTCTTTCACTTCTGGGAGCTGGATTTGAATTCATTCTGGATTGATGGGATGTTAGCTGTAAGTCCTAAGGAAAATTAGTTTGGAGCAGCCTCAACCCAAGTCCAAGAAGGAATGAGCCCACTGCACAAAACTACTCCTAATTAGTACTGATGTGGAGATGCCGGTGATGGACTGGGGTTGACAATTGTAAACAATTTTACAACACCAAGTTATAGTCCAACAATTTTTATTTGAAATCTACAAGCTTTCGGAGGCTTCCTCCTTCGTCAGGTAAATGTTCAGGAGCTCCTCGAAGCCTACGCATTTATACATATAGAACAATACATGTTAGTACAAAATTGGTACACTTGGAAAAAGTATGGAAACAGCTGACGTGGAAAATGTGACTGTCAGAGTCAAGTAGGGGTTAAAATACAAGAGGAAACTTTGCTCTGCATCTATCTGACCTGGGAGTACTTTACTGGATGTTATAGAGAAAACTTTATTGTCTCTACATATAACCCACGCTGTACCTGACCTTGGCAATAAGATTGGGTACAGAAATGTTCCATGTGCCCAATGGGGACTTGCTAATTTATAATCCCACATTAAAAATTGCAACTACTTTTAAATGTTGCAAGGCTGGGAAATGTAACCTGCTAAAGTTGTTTTTTGTTACTGCTCAGAAATGCCAAAGTATCTTGTCAATTTGCAAGTGTCAGTGTATTTAGCCTTCCATCTCCAATCCGACCTTTTTTCTTTTTCAGCTTTCTTGTATTCGACCCACTGTGGGCTGTTGCATTGACTAGCTCATCGTTTTCAGCAAGGGATACTATATTCCTTTTTTTAAAAGAAAGATTTTCTCTAGAACATGCAAGTAAAGCCTCAATTTAAATGGGTGTCTAGTCAAGCACCATGTAACTTTAAAACCTTTTGCCCAGCCCTGACCGTTATAAGCAGCACAGCAGAAATTCGGTGCCAGCCAGAGAAAGAGCACCCCTTCAGATGGTATAGCAGACCCCTTGGATAATTGGAAACTGAGATGTGCATAGCCACAGTCTGGTGTTTGTGACTCGTGGTTTATTGAAGAGTTGGTCACTGTATGAGTGCAGATGCTGGACCATTCGAGCACAAGCTGAGGCAGCCACACATAATAGAATGTAGCAAGGATAAGAAGAAAGGAAAAAAAAATAGCAGTATAGATACCCCAGTCGTTTTCACCTGCCAGCAGTGTCCTCTGTTCGATCACTGGGCTGGTTAAGTTAGCTGATTTTAGTCGGGGCCGCAGCAGTATCTCTGCAATAAGTTACCGTATTCCTGGAGTCGGTAGGGGAAATATCATCAGGGTTTCTGCTGAGCACGTAAGTGTGGAAGTCAGGTGAAGCTTGGCTGTGACGCTGTTGTCATTTTGGGTGTTATAAGTTATAATTCAGGGTAGAAACTTGTAAAACACATCCGTAGAATCCAGATGTTTGTGTCTCGTTGTTATCCCATCTCACTATCTCATTATGAGCTTTCCAGACTTCAGGCACCTTGGTCTAGATCTGATTCATGGTTTGTAGAGAGTGTACTTGCAGATCTGCCATTGTATGAAAGTTGTAATCACTGTGTTTTGTTCTGCAGTGACCCTCCTAATGGTGTGCATTTAGTACAGCCTTTCGAGGCAGGTAGAATCTCTTGCTGGTTCATGCCTTTAGTAACTCACTCCATGCTTGATTTTAAAATTTCATGTAGAAGTAAGTGGCATGTGTCACACTTTATCCAAGGTGGTTGTGAGGCTGTAACACAATCCCAGGATTCGAGTGTCTTCACAAACTGCTCAACGTCTGAAACTCTTGTTTTCGTTGTGGGCTACCGGGATTTCAGATTTGTGCATGTGCTGCAGGATTGGTTTCATATTACGGCACTGTCTTCGGAGGCTGTAATATAACATAATACGGTATGTACCTGCTTCAGGCAGCGTCGAGGGCTCACTTCTGGAGCTGCCTGTGCTGCCTGCCACTTGAGGCAAAGTGTCAAGGGTGGCACAACTAAACTGTTACTGATGGTGGCACTCTCTGCTGAGTCTGATGTTTTATTCTGGTTGCAGGCAGGCTGACCTGCCCCCTCCCAAGTGCAGGCCTGTAGTGTGGATTGCTGAAAACCCTAACACTGGGAGGAGTCTGATCAGAATGCACGGTCCCATTTGTGACCATCGTTGATTTGACCGTGCAGTCCCTCTGTTCACCCTGTTGGGTAGCCTGGATCCATTCAGCGCTACAGGGATAGGGCAGGGAAGTGGGACTAGCTGGATTGCTCTTGCATAGAGCCGGTGCAGACTCCATGGGCTGAATGGCCTCCTTCCTGCTGTAACCTTTCTATGATTCTAACAGGTTATACATGGAACTGCTTCCATAGTGCCGCCTTCCTGCGATACCCTGCCTTCCCGCAAGCAGCATACTATTGAGTCTGCTTGAATCAGCTTAGGGAAAGTCAATAGATGGACAGTCCTCAGCAAAAGCAGGGTTTTTTTTTTAAACCCTACTTTAATGATTTCTTTGAAGGGCTAGTTCTTAACCAGATTTCAGAATCAGCCTCTTTTGCTTGAGGAGAGTTGGCTGAGCAACATATTTGTTAGTGACACAGTTTGCGATCACTATCTTGTTGCCCAAATCTGATAGTTTGTCCTCCAATCACATTACTGCCAGGCATTCAGAAGGTACACCATCTGTACCTTCAGATATCATTCTGATGCCTGGGTGTATTTTCAACCAAGATATTCACCTCCCGCTAAATTTCAGAGCACAGTGATCTAAATAGTGTGCAGTGTTTGCACCCATCCCAACTGCAAACACAATCCAGTGTAAGACTAGAAGACCCTGGCAACTTCATTTCATTGTTTTAATTGAAACTTGCATTTTAAAGTAACCCATGACACTCAACATGCAAATCCTACTAACGGTAAAAATCTCTGTTGAAACCCATACTGTACTGAATATAAACAGAATAAGAGTCCAATCTAGTAGGACAAATCCTATTTATTCTGAGAATTAAATTTTAGTCTTCAATCATAAGAGGTTTTAACCAGCAGTTCTTTAATAACATATTAAAGCAATTATATTGGTACCAGAATGTGGTTGGCATCTTCATATAATAAAGATTGTGTTGTTTTGAATTTTACATAATCTAAAATTAGAATTTCCCCCAAGCTTTCATTTCTTTACCATTTTTTAAAATAGATTTTTTTCCTTTTCCCCTCCCGAAATGCTGATTCTTGCTGAGGCACAGTCCTATGAGCTCCAGGCAAACCGCAGCACCTCACCCAATGGTCTGTACCTCATGTGTGAGCCTAGGCATTGAGTGGGACAGGTCATTTGACCACCTTGGGCTTCACAGACTGATTTCATTCTGTCCCCACCCATCCCACTGGCACATCGGTGATTCAGTCGCATTTTGTCAATTCTACTAGCACAGTAGAAAAGCACACCTGACACTTTAGAGTCAGTGTTATAAATATAGGAAATGTAAATTAATCTTTGGACTCCACTGTTACATGTGACCATTTTCCTTGTGAATTCTGAAGTATTATTCACAAATTGGAAGCTCAGAGTTAGTGCAAGGCAAGTGAAATCACGTGTGTTAGGTTTTTCCTAAAACTATTTATATTAAACCAAACAAATGCTTGTTTCCAACAAGATATTACTCTTGGAAGTAATTCATTACCCTGTACTGGTAACCTGAGAGTTTAAAGTTCCAGCTAAATTAGTAACTGGGGAAGTTTAAAAATTCTGAGAAGTGATAGATCTCCGATTAAAGTTGCTGAGTTCAGAGGTATGTCTTCAGTTTAACCGTTCTGATGATCCATAAGCTGGGCTGCCAGAGGGGACAATCTTCTTACCCGGAGGATGATGGGACCTATTACTTCTCATATATCCCCTTACATTTAGCCACATTCTAGATTTACAATTCTGAATTACATACTCCCACATTTGATTACATTGCCACCGCAGCTGATGTGGGCCTGTCTCTTGACATTGAAGGTTGGATTTAAGCCATTCTCTTTCCATTTGACTCCTGATATTCCAGTGTTGTCTCTTGGATTTTACTGAAGTGTAATGAATGTGTGAAATTTTCATAGCATGTCCCCTTGAACAGTGAAAAAACACCCAGTGGTAAAGTCATAACTTTTTTTCTTCCGGATTTGGTTTGTGTTTGGAGAGAGGATTTTGAGCTGAATAACACTGGGGTTATGTCTATCAGTGGCAGGAGTAACTTGAGGTGATGGTTAAGAGTTATCACATAAGATGCACATCATTCAACCGTAAAGTGTATTTGTTCAAGTGAGTTTTATTTTCTATAATTTATTGATCTGCCGAGTGGGAACACTGCTTTCGGTGATCCCTGAAGTTGGGTGTATGCAAGTATGTCCAATATGATGAGTATGGGATTGGCTATAGTATAATATCAGCTACTTTGTGATGGTCTTAACAGCCTAATATTGAAGTTGGCTACCAAATGATAAATTCTGTTAGGCCAGATTCTAATTTTGAGCTCTGACCTAGCTTCCCAGCTACTGAGTATTACTGCTTATGGATCCCACAGGATGAAAGGGGAAAAGGCTCCTTGTAATGACTCATGAAACAAGGGGAAAACTCTAAATTTATCATTGTAAATCTAATAATGATTGTATATGAAACCCATTTGGGGTCTCCTAGACCTAGCAGTTGGGGACCCAGTACTGTAGCTCAGACTGTTAAGATACCGCAATCTTGCCTCACCAATTTTTGGAAGGGAAATAAAAAGGGTGTTGTAGAGTTGGTGTTTCACCCACAGCAGCTTTGTTTTGCTCCTGGTAGTGACACTAGCACAGGCCTGCCCACAGTCTAAGATTGGAACTAAGAGGGAGAGAAATAAATGCTTGAAAATGGGGGCTGCTATCTCCCTCAGTGCCTGTGTTGGTAAATGTAAGTACTCAGTGTGAAAGTGAGTCATCCTGGCATCTGCTGGAAAGTGCACGTCTGGATGTCAGATGTGGCAGCTTTAGGCTCAGCTATGATGCTGTCTTGTGATTGAATAACCTAATGAATCTTGCTGCCGTGGCTGTGACGTGAAGATTGGCACCTTGAATGAGGTTCGGGAGAGCTGTACCCTAGCAAGAGTAAGGGCCTGGAGAAAATGGCTTTCTTTAAAAGGGCTGAATGAATGAGTGGGTGATGAGTGGGTGCATTAATGCATGTGTGATACACAAGAATCTGTCCATTATTTGACAACAGTGTCGCTTCAGTAATGTTTTGACTACCAGAAGCTCTGGTTAGTGATTTATGTTCTCGCAAAGGCACAGATAGTTTCTGGTGAGTACAGGATCAGGACGTTGCCTGCACTGAAACCTCAGATCTCTTTTTTAAAGATATGAGTGTGTAGAAAAATTAATTGTAAAAATGTGTTTCTAAAGAAGGCATTCATGATACTACACACAGCGTGCAGAGGAAATCTCTTCTGTAACCAGTGTGGCGTAGGGTGTTTAAAACTCTTGCTTCCGATTGCTTGCAGGTCTAGGAATGTCTGCCGCTGCAGATGGTTCGTTCAGTACAACTTCTCAGGGAGGTGGCAGCAGTGAAGCCCAACACTTGCTCCAGACTTTCTGGCCACGCGTCATGGAAGAGATACGCAACTTGACACCGGTACATTATCACCGCCTGTTCACTTCGCTTAACGCTCACGGCAATTTTATGAAAATCCTATGGATCGGGATTTTGAGCCCTAGATTTTTTTCAAGGGGCGAATGTACAAAAAATTGGTGTGAAGCAACAGTACTTGAAATTTAAACATCAAGTTAACTTTTACTTGCTAAACCACCACTACTGGGGTGTGGGTGAGAATAGAGGCCACAACATTCTTGGTGATGTGGTTTATAGACATGTCATATGTTGTGGTATGTGTTCGGGGTAAGAAAAAAACCATTAGGCACATGCTTGCTGTACTTACTGGACCAGTCCCTGTGTCCCAGACTTCCTCCTCTTCTTACCCCTCCCTTCCCATGAAACCCCTAGGAAAGTCAAAGAACAAAAACCTGTGGCCAATTCAAGAAACCTCTGTCAAAAATTCCCCTCTGACCTGTCAATCAGACAGACAATTCCCCAGGAGGCCCCAACCTATTGGTTATTACCAAAATCTAACCTTGCTTCTGCCATGACCTTGTTGTTTTCCAAAAATGCACCTAACACCTTCTTGAAGGACTGCAAGGAGTCCATCTTCACTACCCTCTCGAGTTATTCCACAGGTTCCTCTCCCACTGAGGAAAAATAAAATTTGTGCACAAAAATCCTCACTTCCCTACTTCCTCTCTATAAAAAGATGGCCCTTGGTTCTACCCAGCCCCGTCACCCCAAACAATTTAACCACTTGTACGTTATCAATGCCCTCAACAATTTGAAATATCTGAATCAGATCCACTTAAGGTCAACGCCTCTTCCGTGAAACCTAAGGCACGGAATCTGACTAAATAATTCGATGAGCTTAGGCTGGGGATCGGCCTCGTTGCCCCACTCTGAACCTTCTCTAGAGTCAAAATATCCTCCCTGTGCAGAGTGTGGATGGGACCAGCCCCTCATAACCCTACTGTCGTGGCCCTGGTTTTATCATGACCTGTTCGGGCAGTACCGTCCTGGAGCGTTTGCTATGGCTGCAGCCACTTGACACTGAGCTTGAACCTTTATGGAGCAGTTATTGACCACTCCCAACTATCTCACCCTTCCTGTCATCTTTAATCTACACTCACTCATGTTGTAAGCTGTACCTGAATTGTGTGCACTTGTGTGCATAACTGTACTGTTATCTACATTGAAGGACATTTGCCAATCTAGGGCCCACTTCCCCAATCTGTATAAATCCAGTTGTAATCTATTTCATTCTTCTATGGTCCCAGCTCTACTGCAAAATTTAGTATCAGCTGTGTAATTTAATAATCACACTATCTATACTCCAGATCATTAATAAACAGGAGGGAACCCAGCACCGAAGCCTGGGGCAGCACACTAATGACCAGACCCCATTGGGCAGCAGCCCCGTTTAAAACCACCATCTACCTACAGTCCTTTAGCTAATTTGCAGTCCATCTGCAATATCACCGGTGACACTATAGGACTAAATTTTAGCACAGAGTCACTCCTGTGGCACTTGATAGAAAGCGTTTTTGAAATGTCTGCATGATGACGTGTACCAGATCTCCCGTTCTAGTAACTTCTTCCCAAAAACAACTGGATCCAGTTTGTCAAACACGACTGCTATTTTCTGAAACTGCGTAGAGTATCCCCAATCAGGTGTGAGCGTTGTAGGTGATCATTAACACGATCCCTAATGGTGCTTTCCATTAATGTTCCCACCACTGAGAGTAAAACACTGGTCTATAGTTTCAAGGTTGTGATTTGAATCCTTTTTTAAATAAGCGTACAACATGCATCTTCCTCCAGCCATCCAGCACTTACCCAGTTCTTAGTGAACTATTGAAAATATATACTAGGGCATCATCAACTACCTTGGCCATTTCCCCCAGTATCCTAGGATAAATTAAATCGGGCCCTGGTAATTTTTCCACCTTGAGCTCCTTTGGTTTAGTGTGCACCATTTCCCTCGATATGTAAGCATGAGTTTTTGTTCTGTCTGTTATTCAAAGGGCAGATCCAACCCTCTCAGTTTAAAAACAACCTCTCTGCCGTGCTGTTGTCATTGTCTATAATTCTACAGATTTAGGTGTCAGCTATGGCTCAGTTGGTAGCCTCTGAGTCAGAAGATTGTGGGTTCAAGTTCCACTCCAGATACTTGAGCACAAAATCTAGGCCGACAATTCAGTACAATAATGAGAGAGTGCTCACTGTCAGGTGCCGCCTTTTGGATGAGATGTTAAACCGAGGCCCCGCCTGCCCTCTCAGGTGGACGTAAAGGTCCCATGGCAGAGCAGGGACATTCTCCCCGGTGTCCTGGCCAATATTGATCCCTCAATCACCTAAGAAACAGATTAACTGGTCATTATCACATTGCTGCTTGTGGGAGCTTACTATGTGCAAATTGGCTGCTGATTTTTTTCCCTACATTACAACAGTAACTACACTTCAAAAAGTAATTAGCTGTAAAGCGCATTGGGACGTCCTGAGGTCGTGAAAGGCGCTATATAAATGCAAGTCTTTTTCTTTATCCCAATCCTCCTGCAACAGTCCTATTTGTTTTCTAACAGACTTTTGAGCAAAAAATGCCTCTGCATTACTTGGCCACGTTCAACTATGTTCCTTTCTCAATTCATTTTAGCTTGCCTAATATTTCTTTTGGTTGACGTTAGCTGCTTTTTATACTTTTTCCTGTCTGAAAGACTATTAACTCATTTAATAAGCCTTAAAACAACTTTAAGCTCCAAAGAATCTCTGTGTTAATTCCCTTCATTATAAAGTTAATCCCTGCATACTGTGAGCTGTAATCTTAAAATGAATATTGGAAGTGCTGATGTTGTGAGGAGCAGGACTGCGCTGCTAGTGGGTGGCAGGTTGGAGATGGGGCTGTTATACTGCACTTCCAGTTCTCTGATCCACACCCAGAGCAGGACCTCGCAGTCTCAGACCAAAATGTGAAAAAATCCAGAATAGAGAACTAGTTGTCTTACTTCAGAGGGACTTGTGTAACTGGGGATCTGTTTGGAGTGGGCTGTAGTTACTGATCATTTGAAAACATCTAGTACAGGCCACCTATCTCGACTTTGCTTAAATGCAATAGGGGTAATTTCTCCGGTAGTTATTTATTCGGGATGATGTAGCAGCTTTCACAGTGTGTTTTAACCCACTCTTTCTGGCTCTTTTTTTTTCATACCTGACCCAACAGAATGATTTCAAGGTGCAAGATCTCCCCTTGGCTCGTATCAAGAAGATTATGAAGCTTGATGAAGATGTAAAGGTACAGTGATTGCTTATGCTGTGGTAACAGGGTGTCAGTCATGTTTACACATGAGCACTTCGTTCACTCATGCACTTGTAGCAGGAATTATTGGGAGTGGGAAGATTGGTTGATTTTTTTTTTTCACCCACCCTAACCCAGGGGCACAGATGCCAATTGTCTAATTGTAGCATTTCTGCTACCACTTAATCAAAGAATCATTGCAGCACAGAAGGAGGCCCATCAAGCCAAAGGACTGAGGTGAACCTTCTTGGTCCATACCTTGGTCTGCCCTCTGTCCAGCTGAGGCAAGGGAGAAGCCAGTTAATAACTCTTGTTGCTTTTACAAAGGGTGATCAGTGATGCCGTTCCCTTTAGAATGAAAATGTTTAGCCACAGATTTTATCAGTCTTGGTCCATTTTTCTGCTTTCTTTCTCTTAACCTAATCGCTTAGCAACCAAAACAAAACATTGTGTGACCATGATTTATCTGCTTGCAGCTCAAACGCTTAAAACATTCATTAAGAAAATCACACAACAGCCAACTGTTGATTCATTCTCTTTAAATCTCCATAAAAATGTTCCTTCTGGTTATGCAACAAGAATCCAATTTACTTTACTCAGGAATTTTTTTTAAAACCACAGTCATTAGCTGAATACCGCATGGTGGAAGTTTCTTATTATAATGGCAGTAGCTGCACAAAAGATGGGAGAGCTGGATAAAAATTGAAAGATTGCAGTTTCTTAAAAGATGGCTGGGAGTGTATGATAGGCTGTAACACCATGATAAGGTTATGAAGACTCTCTAAGTTTTGCTTTTTGACTCCTTCACCTGAGCCCTTTTGATTCTGTTACAGCCCTGAACCACACTCATTTTATTCCTCTGGAATGTGATATTTGCCGGTAGCCCAGTTTCCCAGCATTTGTGTGGGAGGACTGCCCACAAATATTCACTGACTCCGAGGGACCAGTTGTCTTTGGGTCTGAAAGACAGTATTGGGAAATCAGAGCTATCATTGTAGAAAAGTTCTTGATTGGTATACAGCAACAGAAATAATGTAAGTCAGCAGGTACAGACATCTGATGAGGTGGGCAGAAACCTGATGCCTTTGTGGGTCCTCGAGGGCCCTGAGCCTCCAGGGGCCTCAGTTTGAAAACTTATGCTGCAGCCGACTATAAATCCTTCGGACAGACCTGCAGTAACATAGTATGATCCAACACAGGAAGAGGCCGTTGTGCCTGTGTCGGCTCTTTGAAAGAGCCATCCAATTAGTCTCACTCCCCTGCTCTTTCCCCATAACCCTCTACATTTTTTCCCTTCAAGTATTTATCCAATTCTCTTTTGAAAGTTACTATTGAATCTGCTTCCACCACTGCTTCAGGCCGTGCATTCCAGATCATTGCTGCGTTAAAAAAAATTTCCTCATGTCGCCTCTGGTTCTTTTGCCAATCACCTTAAATCTGTGTCCTCTGGTTACTGACCCTTCTGCCACTGGAAACAGTTTCTTCTTATTGATTCTTATCAAAACCCTTCATGATTTTGAACACCTCTATCAAATCTCCTCTTAACCTTCTCTGCTCTAAGGAGAACAACTCCAGCTTCTCTAATCTTTCCACATAACTGAAGTCCCTCATCCCTGGTACCATTCTAGTAAATCTCCTCTGCACCTTCTCTAAGGCCTTCATATCCTTCCTAAAGTGTGGTGCCCAGAATTTAACACAATACTCCAGCTGAGGCCTAACGAGTGTTTTATAAAGGTTTAGCATAACTTCCTTGCTTTTGTACTCTGTCTCTATTTATAAAGCCCAGGCATCCCATATGCTTTTTTAACAGCCTTCTCAACTTGTCCTGCCACCTTCAAAGATTTGTGTACATAAATCCCCAGATCACTCTGTTCCTGCACCCCCTTTTAAAATTGTACCATTTAGTTTATATTGCCTCTCTTCATTCTTCCTACCAAAATATATCACTTTACACTTCTCTGCATTAAATTTTATCTGCCATGTGTCTGCCCATTTCACCAGTCTGTTTATATCAGCCTGAAGTCTGTTACTATCCTCCACATTGTTTACTACATTCCCGAATTTCGTGTCATCTGCAAACTTTGAAATTATACCCTGTATACCCAAGTCCAGGTCATTAATATGTCTCAAAAAGAGCAGTGGTCCTAATACTGACCCCTGGGGAACACCACTGTATACTTCCCTCCAGTCTGAAAAACAACCATTCACCACTTACACTCAGCTTTTTGTCCCTTAGCCAATTTTGTACCCACACTGCCACTGTCCCTTTAATCCCATGGGCTTTAATTTTGCTAACAAGTCTATTATGTGGTACTTTATCAAATGCCTTTTGATAGTCCATATACACAACATCAACCAAACTATTCATCAACCCTGTCTGTTACTTCATCAAAGAACTCAATGAAGTTAGTCAAACATGATTTTCCTTTAACAAAACCGTGCCGATTAATTTTGTCCCAGATTATTATCTCTAAAAGTTTCCCCACCACCGACAATAGGCTGACTGGTCTGTAATTGCCGGATTTATCCCCCTCCCCTTTTTTGAACAGGGGTTTAAGATTTGCAATCCTCCAATCCTCTGGCACTGCCCCATATTTAAGGAGGATTAGAAGATTGTGGCCAGAGCCTCCGCAATTTCCACCCTTCTCTGTGACCTAGGATGCATCCCATCTGGACCAGGTGACTTTTCTACTTTGAGTACTGCTAACCTTTTAAGTACCTCTTTATCTATTTTTATCCTATCCAGTATTGCTTCTACCACCTCCTTTACTGCTATATTGGCAGCATGCTCTTCTCTTGTGAAGACGGATGCGAAGTACTCATTTAGTACCTTAGCCATACCCTCTGCCTCCACAAGAAGATCTTGTTTTTTGCCCCAAATTGGTCCCACCCTTCCTTTGACTACCCTTTTACTATTTATATGTTTGTTTATAAGAGACTTTTGGGTTCCCTTTTATGTTAGCTGCTTATCTGTTCTCATACTCTCGCTTTGTCCATCTTATTCCCTTTTTTAGATTTCTCTACTTTCTGTATTCAGCCTGGTTCTCTACTGTATTATGAACCTTACATTTGCCATAAGCCTCCTTTCTCTGTTTCATTTTAATCTCTATATCTTTAGTCATCCAGGGAGCTCTAGCTTTGGATGTTCTTTCTTTTCCCCTTCCTGGGAATGTGTCTCTACTGTACCCAAACCATCTCTTCCTTGAAGGCCTCCCATTGTTCAATTAACGTGTTGCCTGCCAATTTTTGATTCCAATCCACCAGCGCAAGATCCCTTTTTAACTCATTGAAATTAGCCCTTCTCCAGTTAAGCATTCACCTTTGATTGTTTCTTGTCCTTTTCCATAACTATTCTAAACCTAATATTATGATCGCTGTTCCCCAAATGCTCCCCCACTGAAACATGCTCTTCATTCCCCAGAACTAGATCCAGCACTGTTTCCTTCCTCGTTGGGCTGCAAACGCACTGGTCTCTTCTGTACATTTCAGGAATTCCTCCCCCTCTTGCCCTTTACACTGCTACTATCCCAGTTTATATTGGGATAATTGAAGTCCCTCATAATCACTACTCTATAATTCTTGCATCTTTCTGTAATTTGCCTACAAATTTGGTCCTCTCTCCTTCCCACTATTTGGTAGCCCAGAGTATACACCCAGTAGTGTAATATCTCCTCTATTGTTTCTTAATGCTAACCAAATAGATTCTGTCTTTGGCCCCCCCAACTACATCATCACTTTCCTGTGCTATAATACCCTCCTCTCTTTCCTTCCCTAACTGAGTAGCCAGGAATATTAAGTACCCAATCCTCCCCTTCTTTGAGCCAGGTCTCCGTTATTGCCACTTGTGTCTGCAGCTCACCAACCTTATTTACCACGCTACATACATTTGTGCACATGCATGCCAAACTCATCTTAGACTGCCTTACATTTGTCCCATGTTTGATCCCTCCTATTTCTGAACGATTCTTTACTCTAGTGCTACTTGTCCCTCCCTGTCCTCTGTGCAGCTTGTTTCTCCTCTCTAATGTTTCGTTTCTGGTGCCCATCCCCCTGCCAAATTAGTTTAATCCCTCCCCCACAGCAATAGTTAACCTCCCCGCAAGGACATTGGTCCCAGTTCTGTTGAGGTGCAACCCATCCATCTTGAACAGATCCTTCCTGCCCCAGAACTGGTCCCAATGCCCCAGAAATCTGAAGCCCTCCCTCCTGCACCATTTCTCCAGCTACGCATTAACCTACTATTTCTATACCTATTAGTGCGTGACACTGGGAGTAATCCAAAGATTACTATCTTTTGAGGTCCTGCTTTTTAACTTCCTCCCTAGCTCCTGAAACTTTGACTGCAGGACCTCAACCCTTTTCCATCCTATGCCATTAGTTCCCACATGGACCATGACCACGACTTCAGGCTGTTCCCCTTCCTCCCTCAAAATGTTCTGCACCCTCTCGGTAACGTCCTTTACCCTGGCACAGGGAAGGCAACACACCATTCGGGACTCACGTCGGCAGTCACAAAAAGGTCTGTCTATCTCCCAGACTATTGAATCTCCTATAGCAACTGGATTGCTTTATTTTTTTGTGGTGCTCTGTGCAGTCGAATGGAGGGATAATGGAGAATGCAGTGCCTGACCATGAAATTTGGGAACTTTCACTACAAAATGGAAACGAAGATTCTATAGATGTGTGTCAATACATACTTGGGAGTCAGTTTTAAGGAAGTAACTTCATCTTAAGAGATTGTAATTCCATGTTCAGATGAAAATAACGGGCAGGAAAAGATAATCTGTTCCATCAAAATCATCTGTTCCATCAACCCGGCCCCTCACAGTCACGATACTTGAAGCATTAAACTCCCACCAACAGCCGTGTAATCTCCTGGAAGAGGCAAGAAACAGATACAAACCCCAGCCAATTAGGGGGGAGTAACTGGAAAATTCCTTTCCAACCCCCGTAGGCGACCAAAGCTAGTCCAAGAGATCACGTTAACCCTCCCTTATTATTAGTACCTCACCTACCTTCTGTATGCCATGACCTCTGCCCCAGCCAGGAACTGGTCTCTTTTGAAGGTTTGCAGAGAGTCAGCACTCACTGCAAGAGCCAGCAACTCGTTCCATAGTTCGACTATCCTCTGGGAAAAGAAGAACCGCTAAACATCTAACCTCAGCCTACCCATGTATAACTTATATGCATGACCCCAGGTCTTTGCCAAATTGAAATCATCTATTAATAGGAACAAAATCTAGTCTTTAACTATTTTATATACCTCTATTAAATCACCCTGAAGTCTACACATCTCTTAAGACCATCTGAGTAACTATGGTTGTTTAACAACAACGTCAGCTTACATTTATATAGCGCCTTTAGAGTCGTAAAATGTCCGGAGGCGCTTAAGCTGGGTATCGTTCTTGTGGCCCTGCTCTGAACCCTTTCCAAAGCTTCTATGTCACCCACCATATGAGGAGACCAAAACTGGATGCAGTATTCTAAATGTGGTCTAACCAAGGTCTTGTACAAGAACAAAATGGTATGCTTTGTTTTATATTCATAGTTCTGTTGATACAACAGAACCCTATTTGCTTTGATTATGGCTCCTCGGCATTGGTTATGAACCATTTAGAGAATTATAAATTATAAAGCCAAGATCCTTTTCTCTCAAACCGATTTTAGTTCTGTTCCATGTAAAGTGTAAGTATACTTGGTGTTGGTCTTGTCCACGTTCTTAACACTGTACTTATCTACGGTTAAATACCATTTGGCAGAGTTTGGCCCATTCTCCTAGCTCATCTAAATCTGCTTGCACAAATTGTTCTCCTAACACTCGCACAAATTTTCGTATCATCTGCAAATTTGCAGACACCTGTGGTCCAGGTCATTTTTGAAAATTCTAGAAAGCAGTGGCCCTAACATCAGTCCCTGTGGGACACCACTGGTAACTGGCCTCCAAGCAGATCCACAGCCATTAACAACTTCCTGCTCATGGGATTGCAGCCAAATTATAATCCATTGCAGCAACTTCCCACCAATTTCACCTTGCAGAGTAACCTGTTGTGAGGCATAGTTGGCAGAAGGTGTAAAGGGATGATGATCAGGGTATTTATACAGTTATTAGTTGAATCCTGTGGTGTTGCACACGGGCCCAAGGCCACCTGTGGTCTTATGGTGCTGGAGGGGTAACCAGACCAGGGTGTGCAGACATAAATCAGTCACCATATTAAAGTCATATATTTGCTTCTTTTTCTTTATATTGTCATGATCAGTTCTTATATCAACCCTTAGAATGGAAATTCCCTATGCAAACCTGTCACGCTGTAATTGCACTCACTCCACTCCAGTGCAGTACCTCCGCTAGGATTGATGGTATAATTGCAGCATAACAAGTTTGCATAGGCAGTTTCTATTACAAGTGTGAACATAGGAAATTATAATGGAATAAAGTTGACAGGGAATGTGTACAGATGTAAGATTTATAATATATTATAGATATGATGGAAGGATTGTTGTTTTGAGTGCAGTTTTGGATTCATAGAGCCATCTTGGTGAAGGTTTGTACATTAGGCAAAACACCAAATCATTAATGTGTTTCATGCATGTAACCTTGTATTTACTAATTGTGCTTGTGATAGTTAGTGGCAGAACATGTTATGTATCAATAGTTACTATGTTGACATCCTGTCTAATATGGGCACCTTCACTATTGTTGAATGGTGTCTTATTGAAATGGCCCCCATTTATTAGATACTTAGGGTAGTTTGGTCTGATGCTTTATTTTCTTTAACTACCACTCGATGCTCTTAATACACCAACAATGTTATATCCTGTAGTGTTGAACAAGTGAAATCTGCAGTGAGTGGTGTCTCACCTGATTGTTAAACAGACTCTAGGTTTTTGCTTTAACAAATAACCGAAGTTTGAATGTACCCCCTACAATTGTGAATTCTTGGTGGAAGGATAAATATCAACGGAGTTTTTGAAATCTTACTCTTTTTAATTTCCTGTCCAGGTTTGGAACGCTGATCATTTTATAAACTTTTAACAAAAAAATCCAGACTGCCAGTTGCTCGGTTTCAAATTGCACCAGAGTAACAGAAAATCAGGGACGGTTTTTAAGTCTATTATAAGCTGTTGGTCTGTGTGGGATTTTGCAGAGTGAGCAGTGCCTCTCAGCTCTGCATTAGTACAGCACTGTCAGTAGAAGTGCTTTGATCAGCCTGTTCTCATTAAGAGCAGATGACGGGAGCAGAGCCTGTTAAGATATAACCACCACATTCTCTTTCCTTTTATCTTGGCAGATGATCAGTGCAGAGGCACCAGTGCTATTTGCGAAGGCAGCTCAGATTTTCATTACAGAGTTATCCTTGCGAGCGTGGATACACACTGAAGACAACAAACGCAGGACTCTGCAGGTACTGTGCAAACTGTGGGCTGGCTGAAATCAGAAATTTGACTGGAGGGGAGGGTTTAAAACGAGACTGCAATAATCCATCTTCGAGAGGATCAGACTCTGCACAAGGAGGCCTGTCTCAGCTGATCTGCAGACTCGGACAGGGCAGGGATGTGGGTGTCAGCTGGGACCAAGGGGCAAAACTGTCCTTGGGAGGGTGTCTTTCCCAGCATCCTCCAGCACTCCTTCGCGCTGATCACATCCACATGGGACTCTTGTGCGCTGGCTGTCCCACACTCGCAGTCAAGCAGAATAGTGGAGAGGAGCTTTAACGTAATTCCTAAAAGCAGGATATATTATCCCACATACTGTCTACTCATCAATAGAAGCTGCTTAATTCATATTGTCTTTTAATTCATTATTTGTTTCAAGTAAAAACAGCACGTGTGCTGCTTTTTAATTTGAATGACTATTCCGGTGTCAGGTTATCCCTGTGGAAGTGGATATTGCTGGTGACTGGAAGTAGTTAACAGCTGGTGTAGCCAAAGTAACAGACTTTAAGCTGTTTGGTGCATATCTGCTTTTTTTTTGGGAGAGGGTATAATGCATTAACCTGTATCTGGTTGAACTGAATAGTCTTTAGCTGTAAGGTGTGGCTTCAAACCTCTGACTGACACACTCGGTCCAGTGTGTGAGGTCGCACCCGAGCTTACTTCTAAGCATAATTACAACTCTTGCTTTGTTAAAATCTTAACAAAAGAGGTGCTTCTCCACAAAGAGAACAGGAAGGTATGAATGAGCCCAGGTTGCTGTCAGCAGCTCTGAGGCTGTGACCAAGCAGTAATGTACGAAAGCTGGGAGCAGGCTGCTTGGCTGGTATAAAAGGATTTAAATGTATAAACAAGGAAGTGTAACTTTTAAACCTCCAATTTTTTTCCTCATAGCCTGCCTTCCCCTCTGGCTGGTGTATGATTCCATAGTTGGTGGGGGTGCTGTCAAGTGGTGGGGGTACAGTGTTACCTGGCACACAGCGTCCGTCAGGGGTGGCTTGGGCCATGAGTGTTGTCTGCTAATTAGCGGAGGGAGGGAGAACCAGAGTTGAACCAAATCCTGTTCTTATCTGAAGCCCACAGTGTTCATTTGCTGCAGGGATCACTCAATAGGAAAGATTGGGAACTGTGGCTGTTGGGAACAGTTCTGCTTTCCTCTCCTCCCCTCCCCTTCCCATTTGCCCAGAGATGTTGCAGTGAGTTATAGCACCTCCTCACTGCTGTAGCTGAGACTGAGCATTCAACACAGACCAGAATATAGCCCAGGGTCTCCAGTTTCTGTTGTGTTCAGTGTTTTACTCACCAGTGTTTCAAGGGGGAAAGAAATTCGAACACTTGGGGTTTCAATTCCGATGGATTTTGGGAGCCACCCATGCTGTGCATTAATAGAGTCCTATTTTTAGGGATTGGAGGGTTAACTGCTGTATAATACAAGCAAAGGTTAAAGGTCAGTATTTGGACAACTCTCGATTTGGCTGCTGCCTGGCATAAAAGATTTTAACTTTATTTTACTGCTGACTAAGAGTCTAACTGACTCAGCAGTAAAAGGTTTTAATGTAATATAACTGTACAGGAGGGTGCCCACCCAGCTTCTAAACTCGTAACACAAGCTTTTAGGAACAGGAAATGGGGCGTGCTGTTCAACATCCTATCCCTTCCTTTTTGACATATCAATCCCACCTACCCACCTTCTCATCATACCCCTCAATCTGTCAGAAACCTTTCAAACTGTCTAAGTGCTGGCCTAATCCAAGTTGTATGTTCATTCCAGGAGCTAGAACTAGAATAGTGCTTTAGGGCAAAAAGGGGGTGAACTTTCTATCATGAAATGAAGGTGTTGTGGATGGAAAACCTGTGCAACCTTGCCTCGCCAAATGAACTGGTGTTTGTTGAGAAATCTCCACTCCCGCAGCGAATTACCTGTTTGTATTGCTGCTTTGTGGCCATGCCTGTTTCTCAAGTACTTTTGGTGTTTCCCTTCCCTCCCGACAGAGGAACGACATCGCTATGGCCATCACAAAGTTCGATCAGTTTGATTTTCTGATTGACATTGTTCCTAGAGATGAGCTCAAGCCTCCGAAACGACAGGTAAGGAGAAAGAAAAATCATCTAAGAATGTTGGAGATCATCAGAAATCTGAATTGCACTCCCCCCTTTTAAGGCTGGTGGTACTGGCTGAGTATCACATTCTCCTCTAAGACTGGTGGTACTGGCTGAGTATCGTGACCCCTCTAAGGCTGGTGGTACTGGCTGAGTATCGTGTCCCCTCTAAGGCTGGTGGTACTGGCTGGGTATTGCACTCCCATCTAAGAGGGGGTACGGTCATTGGGGATTTCTCACAAGTAGTTGCATTGAGTTATTTTCTTCAGCAATGTGGAACAGTGCCTTCTGGTGGCAGAACACGCAAGCAAATCTTTTAAAATGTCTTTACCTTTCGTTAAGTTTTACATTCTCCATATTTGTCTTTTGTGAGTAGGAAAATAAAAAGGGAAACCTAGATTTATTTTTTTTTAATTTCGTTGTGTTCATTTTCTTCGTTTTTTGTCACAGTTTGTTCAGTACTGCTGATTTACAGGAACAAGATACCAACTTCCTCTGAGTTTGTTGCTAGTGGGGGATTAAAAGTTCACTGAAATATTAATAATCCCTGTGATGTAATTGTTTATTTAATCCCTGCTGTTAGGGCACCATCCTTTAGGTGGTGTGGATTTATTTTTATGACCCAAATGTAGGAGATACTTAATCTGAGGTGGTTGGAGTTTAGCGGTTTCTTGCGTTGCTGCCCTGTTACCTGTGGTTTTCTTAAGATCCTAATGAAACTTTAAAAGGGTCTGTTCTGAACAAAGTCCATAACATGTTTGCTCTTCTTCAATTTTAGACAGCTTTTTTTTGTGCTTGTGCACAGTGCGCTTCGGGCAAAGAAAATCCACCCTCAAAAAAAAAAAAAATCCACAGCTGAAAATACTCTGCCATGCACCAGTACCACACTGATGCTGCACTCCTTCAGCATGCATCTTGACAGTCGTTGGACTTTCACTCCAGTTGCTGACTGGCTTTTAATATTTTGGCATCGGTCACCAGCTTTCAGTACGCGCAGTCTCAGGAGGAATAGGGCACCTGGAGGAGGGCATACGGCCTCAGACAGGAAGCGACCTGAAGGGAATGTACCTTAAGACTGGACAAGCTGGTTAGCCGTAGGATACAGAGGAAGATGTCGTTTGATTCTAATAGGATCAGCTGTTTAGTTTTTGTAAGTGTGTGCTGTCTGTTTTTACCCTCTGACCATTCAGTTATGCTCTGGTGCAGCGGTCGTGTAAACATCTTTAACTGAAAGCTTTACATGATAAATACGGCTTTCAGTTGGATGTTTATGTTACCTTGCCACTAAAAGTCTCTGGATATCCTTGTCTCAAGTCACTGAACCAGAATCTATTTCTTGCTAAGTCACCTTCCTCAAAAAATTTGACTCCATAATAGTCTGCCTACCTTCTCACAGAAGCACTTGCCATGGTTCTAGCTGAATAATGACACTTGGGCCTCGTGGTTTCCAGAAAGGAAGGAGCTGGCTGTCGTTTTGTTTGGTTGGCTAGTGGTGTTGGAGTTAGACAATCCATTGTGGAGGAGAGATTTCCTTGATGGTTGAATTAGTTTGACTTTAATGAGCTTACATGAATACCACTGTTGCTTTGCACCTCTGGCTGGTTAGGTGTGTGCACCCGTATGAATTCTCAATGAAATCTACACCACGTCCTCTTGTTTCAGACTCAGACCAGAGTGATAATGGTATGATTGGTGACCATAACCAGCGGGTTACTACTGACTCTCCATTTGGTTAGTTAAAGTCTTGGTCTACTGGGGTTTTACCCTATACAGTGGGAGTCGCCCCTCATGGCTAGATAAGCTACACTGTATGTCTTACTGTTATGATTTCACTATGCTAGATTATTACCATATGCAGTAATGACTACACAAGTTCCTGGGCCTGCTTTCCACAGGGAGATGTGGAAATATCTTTTGAGGAGGGGTGAGGGGGGGTTCTTGTCCCAGGCGAGCACTGTAACTGTCTGGTCATAGTGTCATTGGTGGAAGTCTAGGAATAGTTCTCATGTTGGCACCTTGCCTAAGGAACAGGAAGTGGGGTAATGGAGTTATCAGGTTGGGATTTCTGTGTCATTGTTCCTTATCAAGTCTCTTCTTATGTGTACCGGTTGTGAGATTATCGCCACTGTAGTTCTAGTGCATGGTTTATGAGGCTTTAGTTAACAAGTGGCCCCTTACCCGTCTTGACCGTGCCGATTACTGGCAGTTTATGCTGCTGTAAACATCCTTGACTGGAAGCTGTGTGGAGATGGAAGGGCTTTCAGTCAGATGTTTGCAGCTGTTGGCTGCTGCTTGCTTCAATGATTCATTGCTTCTCTGTCATTCCATGGTTGAACAGCCCCATTGCATTATGTTTGTGTGTGGTAAAAGCTGAACTTCAGCGTGTAGGTGTACTTATGGTGTTCAGGGTGAGGGATGGGGAATAGAATAGGGTTCCTCCTGTTGTCGAACACTCCAAACTTAGCACAGCTTCAATAAACATTTGTCTTTTTCCTTTTTCCTCTTTCTCTCTTTTCCCCCCCCCCCCCCTCCCCCCCCGAAACGCGTGACTAGCCCTCAACCTTTGCCCAGTACCCTCCAGGTTGCACCAGTAAGACTAATGATCGTAGTAAATTTGAGTGAAGATTTTATAAATCGGCCTTCCCTTGCCACGTCCCAGTGCCTGGTTGACGGCGTGGGAAGGTTCTCTACTCCGAGCTTTGCCAATGACCACTTTAACTGGCAAGCTGGTAAAGACACGTGGCAGAAGCATAGAACCATAGAAAAGATACAGCACAGAAGGGGGCCAGTCAGCGCCGGCTCGAAGAACAACCAGGTGCCCATTCTAATCCCACCTTCCAGCACCCAGTCCGTAGCCCTGCAACTTACGGCACTTTAGGTGCAGGTCCAGGTACTTTTACAAAGACGGTTGAGGGTCCCTGCTTCTACCACCAATTCGGACAGTGAATTCTATACACCCACCACCCTCCGGGTAAAAAAAGGTTTTTCCTCATGTCCCCTCTAATCCTTCCGCCAATCAGCTTAAATCTGTGTCCCCTAGTTCTTGAACACTCTGCTAGGGGAAACAGGTACTTCCTGTCTACTCTATCTGGGCCCCTCATAATTTTGTACATCTCAATCAAGTCACCCGTCAGCCTCCTCTGTTCCAAGGAAAACAACCCCAGCCTATCCAATCTCTCCTCGTAGCTGCAATTTTCAAGTCCTGGCAACATTCTTGTAAATCTTCTCTGCATTGTCTTCAGAGAGTGCAATTACGTCCTTCCTGTAATGTGGTGACCAGAACTGCACACGATACTCCAGCTGTGGCCTTACCAGAGTTTTATACAGTTCCATCATTACACCCCTGCTTTTGTATTCCATACCTCGGCTAATAACGGAGAGCATTCCGTATGCCTTCTTCACAACCTTATCAACCTGTACTGCCACCTTCAGGGACCTGTGCACATGCACTCCAAGGTCTCTCACTTCCTCTATCCCTCTCAATATATTCCCATTTACTGCGTATTCCCTTTTACTGTTTGCCCTCCCTAAGTGCATTACCTCACACTTTTCCGGGTTGAACTCCATTTGCCACTTTTCCGCCCACTCCACCAACCCATTGATATCTTCTTGGAGTCTACAGCTATCCTCTTCACCATCAACTACACAGCCAATTTTTGTGTTGTCTGCAAATTTGCCAATCATGCCCCCTACATTCAAGTCCAAATCATTAATATATACCACAAACAGCAAGGGACCCAACACTGAGCCCTGTGGCACACCACTGGAAACGGATTTCCATTTGCAAAGACATCCATCGACTTTAACCATTTGATCCCTGTTACTGAGCCAATTTTGGATCCAATTCGCCACATTTCCCTGTATCCCATGGGCTTTTACCTTTCTGACCAGTCTGCCACGTGGGACCTTGTCAAATGCCTTACGAAAATCCATGTAGACAACATCCACTGCACTACCCTCCTCAATCCTCCTCGTCACTTCCTCAAAGAATTTAATTAGGTTTGTAAAGCATGACCTTCCTTGAACAAATCCATGCTGACTATCCCTGATTTAAACCATGCCTTTCCAAGTGACAGTTTATCCTATCTCTCAATATTGATTCTAATAGTTTGCCCACCACCGAGGTAAGACTGACCGGCCTATAATTGTTCAGCCTTTTCCTTGTACCCTTTTTAAACAATAGTACTATGTTTGCAGTCTTCCAGTCCCCTGTATCTGGTGAGGATTGGAAAATGATCCTCAGAGCATCTGCTATTTCCTCCCTGGCTTCCTTCAATAGCCTAGGAAACAATTCATCCAGCCCTGGTGACTTATCAACTTTCAAGGATTCCAGTCCCTCTGGTACTTCCTCTCTTGTAACGTTTACCTTATCCAATATTTCACACCTCTCCTCTTTAACTACGATGTCAGGATCATCCCTTTCCTTTGTGAATACGGAGACAAAATAGTCATTTAAAACCCTACCCACGTCCTCTGCTTCTACACACAGGTTACCCTTATCATCCCTGATCGGCCCATCTTTTCCTTAGCTATCCCCCTCTTTAAGCCAGGTTTCCGTTATAGTAATGATATCATGCTGCCATGTCTCCATCTGTGCCCTTAGCTCATCTGCTTTGTTTGTAATACTCCTTGCATTGAAGTATCTACCCTTTAACCCTGTCAAATTCCTGTGCTGAACACTATTTAACCTTTTGCTTCTTTTGCCTTTGAGTCGCTAACTACGTCACTAACTGCTTTTCTATTTCCCGTTTCCTGGTCTGAATTTGTCCTATCTGTACCTGCCCTTTGGTTCCCATCCCCCTGCCATACTAGTTTAAACCCTCCCCAACAGAACTAACAAATGCCCCCGCGAGGATATTGGTCCCGGTTCTGCTTGGGTGCAACCCGTCCGGCGAGTACAGGTCCCGCCTTTCCCAGAATCGGTCCCAATGCCTCAGGAATTTAAACCCCTCCCTCCTACACCATCTCTCAAGCCACGCATTCATCTGGTCTATTCTCCTATTTCTGCTCTCGCTGGCACGTGGCACTGGGAGTAATCCCGAGATTACTACCTTAGAGGTCCTGCTTTTTAATTTATTTCCTAACTCCCTATATTCTGCTTGCAGGACCTCGTCCATTTTGTTTCCGATGTCGTTGGTCCCGATATGGACCACGACCTCTGGCTGTTCACCCTCCCCCTTCAGAATGTCCTGCAGCCGCTCCGTGACATCCTTGATCCTAGTACCAGGGAGGCAACATACCATCATGTCTGCGGCCGCAGAAACACCTATCTGTTCCCCTTACGATGGAATCCCCTATCACTATTGCTCTCCCATTCTTTTTCCTCCCCTCCTGTGCAGCTGAGTCACTCGTGGTGCCACGGTCTTGGCTCTTGCTGCATTCCACTGATAAGCCATCTCCCCCAACAGTATCCAAAGTGGAATATCTGTTTGAGAGGGAGATGGCTCCAGGGGACTCCTGCTCTACCTGCATAGTCCTTTTACTCTGCCTGGCGGTCACCCATTTCCTTTCTGCCTATGTAGTCTTTACCTGTGGTGTGACCACCTCACTGAACATTCTATCCACGATAATCTCAGCATCACTGATGCTCCACAGTGAATCCACCCGCAGCTCCAGCTCCGAAATGCGGTTAGCCAGTAGCTGCAGCTGGACACACTTCCTGCACACATGGTCGCCAGGGACACCGGTAGTGTCCATGACTTCCCACATAGTGCAGGAGGAGCATATCACGTGTGTGAACTCTGCTGCCATGACTTGCCTTAGATTAAGCTCGTTAGTTACTCCTTTTAAGGAGTTTACTCCTTAAAATTACCCTTAATTTAGAGAATGTTAACTACACTAGGGACCTTGATTCACTAAAAAACACTACTTGCTATAAGACCTGCAGACCATCCCTTTCTTTTTACTTTAGTTACTGCATTGTAGAATAGTAGAAATACTCACCTGAACCTACTTACCAATCAGCTGCCACCCCTGAGCCGCGTCACCTCTGGAACTCCACCGCTGGTCTTAGTTTATCCCCCTCCGATCTCCCTTAGCTCAGCTCTCGGGCCCTCCTTTATCCCCCTCTGATCACCCTTAGCTCAGCTCTCCCGCTCTCGGGCCCTCCTTTATCCCCCTCCGATCTCCCTTAGCTCAGCTCTCCCGCTCTCGGGCCCTCCTTTATCCCCCTCCGATCTCCCTTAGATCAGCTCTCCCGCTCTCGGGCCCTCCTTTATCCCCCTCCGATCTCCCTTAGCTCAGCTCTCCCGCTCTCGGGCCCTCCTTTATCCCCGTCCGATCTCCCTTAGCTCAGCTCTCCCGCTCTCGGGCCCTCCTTTATCCCCCTCCGATCTCCCTTAGCTCAGCTCTCCCGCTCTCGGGCCCTCCTTTATCCCCCTCCGATCTCCCTTAGCTCAGCTCTCCCGCTCTCGGGCCCTCCTTTATCCCCCTCCGATCTCCCTTAGATCAGCTCTCCCGCTCTCGGGCCCTCCTTTATCCCCCTCTGATCACCCTTAGCTCAGCTCTCCCGCTCTCGGGCCCTCCTTTACCCACCTCCGATCTCCCTTAGCTCAGCTCTCCCGCTCTCGGGCCCTCCTTTATCCCCCTCCGATCTCCCTTAGATCAGCTCTCCCGCTCTCGGGCCCTCCTTTATCCCCCTCTGATCACCCTTAGCTCAGCTCTCCCGCTCTCGGGCCCTCCTTTACCCACCTCCGATCTCCCTTAGCTCAGCTCTCCCGCTCTCGGGCCCTACTTTATCCGCCTCCGATCACCCCTAGCTCAGCTCTCCCGCTCTCGGGCCCTCCTTTACCCACCTCCGAACTCGCTTAGCTCTGTCTCCAGCAGTGTCTCCAAATTTCAGCCTTGCCCCAAGTGAATTGCTGGTGCTCTGATTGGTGCTTCCCCCTGATGTTCTGGTCAAGCTCGGGAGGCCAGGGTGCGGCAAGAAACTGTGTCCTCATGCACCGCCTTTTGAGGGTTGTTTGGAGGTGTGGAATTCTCTGGCAGTGAGCCACACACTCCTCCAAGAAACCAAGGTGAAGGAATGCCACAGAAGTAGAAGAGGAGATGTTGTAAATGAAGAAATAAGGGGGAAATGATGCCAAGCTGGGCAACTGATTATTACTTAAACTGCGATTATTACTTAAACTGCTTCATTGACCAGTCCTTCACTTTGTTTGTGGTACAAAACTGATTGTATTTAGTGCCAGTTTTATTGCTGTTTTTTGAAAGTCTGGTTAAACTGTAGGATGTCCCCAGTGCCCTCCAAGATCAAAGTAGCACAGGACAGCACCAAAGTTGGAAAGAGTAGGAGACAAATGGAGAAGTAGTGGGTAGCTGTGGGGCATTGTGGGTGTGATCCCTACTCCAGCACAGTAGATCAGCAATCACTGGGCCATCCTGTTCTGGTTATTTAATTAGATGTAGGAAATCGCAGCCATACAGCAGATAACCTGGTAGTTGGAATGTGGCTCAGTAGGTTGCTAGGACATGTAATGGAATAGTGTCAGTAGATACTTGTCAGATTATTGGAACATTGACAAGTTGCCAATTGTAAGGGAAGAAATTAGAAAGGTAGTTAAATTTTATGGAATGTGTACGTGCTTATAAAAATCTTGGCAGTCAGAAGTAGATACGATTGTGTTGTTTGCAGAGATTCTGTATGTCAGGGTCATTGATTGACGTTGACCAGCAATCTATAAAAATAAGTTCAGAATCCCCACATTAGATGTGTTTTAAAGTTTATTCTTCCCCTGGCATAGAAGGCGGGCTTGGATGCCTGTTCCTATGGCCTTCCTTAACAGCATGTGATTGCAGACAGCTACTGACCGTCCATTATTGTTACTCTCATCCTCCTCTTCCTCGTGCCTTTGTTCAACAACTGTGTCTGAGTTAGAACTCGGCTGGGGAATCTGCCGCATCAAGTTAGAGCTGCGGTTTACTGTATCCCAAATGGTGTCTTAAATCGATGGCCATAAAGTGAATGGGTCTCTGGCTGAATATTAGGTAATTGATTTATAACATTTTTGATTAGATTACAGCCTTGTAACTTTCCCTCAATATCTGGGCCTGTTGAGTAACTCTATTAATTTCCTACACCTGTCTCTAATCTTTTAAGTGCATCTCAGCACTCCAGACGCACATTTCCAGAGCTTTGCTCACGTGCCACTCATCAGAGAGACGATACGGAGTCGCTTCATCCATTTTGAGACCCCTGGCAATTTTCGTTGAGCTGTGTTTGTTTTTATATCTGAACTCCCTGCTTTCTCAGATTTCATCGAACTATCTCCACAGTCAGCTCCTGGGTGTAGCTAAACTCCTCAGCAAGTTGAGACTATGAAGCAGGTCCATGTGGTAGTCTCCAATTTTGTACAGTGTGTGTATTGCTATAAGATGGACATCCATGGGCATTGTTGATATATGTATCAGTGACCTAGTGCTGAGTTTTACTCCAATATTCACCTGCAGTGTAATGCATTCATTACCATTGTAAATTGGTAATGTTCATATATATGTTCTACTTTAACTTGCTTTAGATTTATTGTTCTCTGGAAAGTTCCTGTTTGTATATCCCACAGTGTACGATATTTTGATATATTTTTGCCTATAACACTGATTCAATTTGTTGCATTGGGTGCTAGTAATGACTGCCTTCCCCAGGTAAAGGTACTCCACTACCAGATCAGGAATTAAAGTCTCTGCAGTTGTCCCCAGTACACAAGTCAGTTCCCCAAAATGTGCCAGTAGGTGTAAGGTATAACCCCGAGTTTTGTCGTTTTCAGTATAATGAATGAGTTATCTATTACAAACTAGCATGGGTTTAGGAGGAACACCTGTATTAACAGCTGTGTGTATCTAGTCTGACAGTACGCATATTGGTGATTTATAAAACAAAATCCGATTTAGACTTCAGTATCCCTCACAGTACTATTTGGAGATCCATTGTTGTCACTTGGTGTCATATCCACGTGCACTTTTGTGATTTTTTTTTTAATTATTTGGGTGTGGCACCCAAATTAAGAACTGTGGTTTGAAATGAGTGATAGGCCGTTGGCTGGATTGTGGTTTTGTGCCTAATTCACACCATGTAGCGAGGGAAAATTCACAGGTGCACACAGGGACTGCCTGTCTGTAAACAATGGTACTGAGAGAGAAGTAAACCCATGGGGTGGGTCCACTTCAAGCACAGGTTTGATCTGTTTGGGTACGGTACTGATTCCCATTTCCATTGTTGGTGACTGGCTATGAACAAGACTGTAGTTGAGAGAAAAGGTAAGAGTAATGTGGTTAGAGAGCACCTTTCTCTGTATCTCTTTTTCTAAGGTCCTGTACAAAAACAAACCAACCCAGAATCCCAACAACTCTTGTGTCAGTTCAGTGAGCAGTAATTCGGGTTCCTTGTGCTGTCGGCCTTGATAACTTTTGCCAGTTCCCATCATGAGGTCAACAGCACTCACTGTTCAATAAAATATAATCCTGGCCGAAGCTGCATAAGCTGACCTCCAACCGGGCCAGAGGTAGGAACACTACAGTTAGGGAAGCCTCCTGATTACTGTGTAGTGACTCCTGCTAGAAGTGCATGGGTGTAGAGTGTGGTGAGGAAAGGGTCAGGCTGAGCAGTGTTGTGCTGTTGTTCCACCCTGCCAACAGCCTGCTAACATCCACTGTCGAGCCTCTGACGTAGATAATGGCTGTTTGGGTGAGTTACTGAAAGTCAACCTGTGAAGTTATTCTCCAGCAAGAAGCCTTCAGGTGGAGGGGAAAGAAAGTTGGTTAGGGATGAATATTAAAGGAATAGGGAGAAAATGAACACGTCTTTTTAGTTTTTAAACCTGGTCCTAAATGTGGTGTTTACAGTCTCTTATGAGATACCAAGAAAAGGTACAAACACTGGAAAATGGTCGAAATGCACAGCAGCTGGGATGAGGCAGATTAATGCTTCAGGTGAGATCCTTGGTCAAAGTTTCTCTGTCCTGGTGAGGGGGTTACAAAATGTTAACCTGTCCTTTTCATTTACTGTTTTTACTTCTTTTTTGTAACTTCCCCTCCCTTTTCTCTCCCTGGTGTTTGAAGATCTAATACCGGAGTGTAGGAGGAGCACTGGGAGGAATCACAGTCCCAACACTGTGCTCTAGTGTGTGTAAACATCCTACACTCTCAGCTGTGGTGTGACTGAGCTGGGAGAGGGATGTTTGCTCATTCTGACACAGACTGAGCAGCAACGAGCCAGCAATGCACGCAAAGGATTGTACCGGACATGGTGGGGGCTGTGTCAGTCTCGTCGCTACAGAAAGATTAATTTTAAGGGAGAGAAACAATCTGTAAATGTGGAAATCTAAAATAGAAGCAAAGTGTTGAAAATACACAATGGGCCTGTCAGCGTTCGGATAAAAGACCCGTTAAATTTTCAGTTGGTGACCCTTTGTTTCACGGGCATAGGAGGCATCACAGCTGAATCCGATCTTGTTCTCTCCTCACCTCCACCTGTACGTTCTTTCCAGCAGGGAATGCTGGACAGTGATCAGGAACCCTTTTTTTCTCTTCCTCTTTTGCCCCTAGCCCAAGTTGTACTAAGGCCAATTATGGAGACCAATTGCTGCAGCAGCTGAGAATTAACAGACCAGGGATTGAACACAGGACTCTCTTGGTCTGTATGGTTCATTCCCAGGTTCTGTTTCTTAAAGGAGAAGCATATTCCATTAAATGACCCAATAATCTTGTGTTACAAGAGGTTGCCATTACCATCATTGGTGAGTTTCTGTGATTGCTGTGTACTGTGCTTTAAAAGCACAAGTGAGGGGTAACATTGGGGCAGAGACTGTTGTGTGGTAGCATGATATACTCCAGTGAGAGGGTCTGTGCGTCATACTCCCTCGTTCGTGATGTGGCTCAAATAGAACTCTGCTGTCACAATAAGGGGCACGTACAGTCTGTCTGCAAACAAATGTTAAACATGGCAACAGGTGACTGAAGGCAGCGAGGAAGTCTACAGAAATGAAGTTCAACCAGTTACACTTCCTCTTAACTGGCCAGCGTCCTGGTGATTTTGAAAGTGATGCGTTTTCCAGATTACCTGGGAGAGAATAGGAAGCTGTATGTCACCTAGTTACCACCTGAGTGGTACAGTCAAGATGCTGAGCTTTCTGTTTGTGAATGAGGAACAGCTGGTGTAAGCTCAATCATGTAGCCTGTGGGAGCATGTTGTATGAAGTGGATACTCATCAAGGTGAGAACAGTACTAGTACAGATTAAATTCTGAGCAGCCCCATTGTACAATACAGTACCGTGCCATCATCTTCAGGATAATATACTTGCTGTCTCATTTACAGCCTAAGAATCTGCTAATTTTGTTACGTACCTTGGCTGAGATTTTAGTGTTTTATCCCACTGTGACACCACCCTAAATGTAACAGAGGAATAGCAAACCTTCCCGCTGCCTCACCTCGGATAGATTGACTTTGTGTTTTGCTTTTGTATGTCAGGAGGAGGTGCGCCAGGCCATTCCAAGCTCGGAGCAGGTGCAGTACTACTTTACTTTGGCCCAGCAGCCCACAACTGTACAAGTACAGGGGCAGCAACAAGGACAGCAAAGCTCTGGTGGCACAAGCATTCAGCCGAGTCAGATCATCATCGGACAACCGCAGCAGGGACAGGTAGGGAGTTCTCCAGCTCTGAGGAGCAGCGTACGGTTTTATTGAAGAATAACTCCTGCTTGAAGTCAAATCCTTCCAGCCTTTCCCAAAGGTTTCTTCAAACCCACAGAAATCATGTATTCATGAACATTGAATGCTGGTTCCTTGTCTTATTGATAGTCACTGGTTACCTGAATTTCCAGGTGTTTGAGGAGCAACAGCCTTGAACTCCATGCTATGATTGCAGTGAGAAAGGATGTCTCACCGGCTAGATCTAAAACTCTTTGTACTGTCTTCTGGATTTCACTGCAGCCCCAACAGTAAACCGGCTGCAAATCTCAAATTGAGCTCATATTATCGGCATAATTCAGACCTTAAAAAAAAAAGCATTGCGATCTTATCCTTTGCTAGATCTTTAGAAACCCCCAATTGCAGCTTTCCCGATGGCTCACTGGGTTGCCCTGTGTGGAGCTATGTCATACGTTCTGTGCTCAGTTGTCTGATCTTGGCCAGAGTTCTGCAAATGATCTCAGTGCCCCATGGGCTAGAGAAGGCAAATTCAGCCCGAATTCAAGCTGCTGATCCTGTGGCCTTTGCTGGGTGTTGAATTCTGATGACGGGGCTGGACTGGGCTATATTATCCTTTTTCCTCCCTCCCACTTCCCCCCCCCCCCCCCCCCCCCCCCCACCTCGTGTAGTTCAATAGCCAGCAGACACTTGCTGTTTGAGCTGGAGTACGAAGAACTGCCAGTTGGGTGGGGTCCCAGAGAGCGGGTGATGCATGTAGAATCCTCCCCCAACAGGAGCCAGCATGATTCGGAAAAGAAAGAGAATTGGCACAAGAAAGCACCTAATTGAAATGGTACACAGTGGTACAGTAGGATCACAGGGTCAGCTCAGGCCAGTAATAGGCTCTTTTCCAGCTCACCCCAAGGAAAGTCCGGTTAGCTGTGCTATTGCTAATTGCTGCAGAAACTTTCTCTGCTGTTTTGGACTTCTTATGTGGTTGAGGCTTTTGTGGCAGTGTACGTCTCTGTCAGTGTACGTCTCTGTCTGCTTCAGTGAAGATCAGTGGACCAGGGTTTGAGAGATTACAATCTATGCCTCAGCAGTACTGTCACAAAAAGGTGTTATCCTGTGGACTCCTGGAACTCCTTTCATTATCTGCTGTAGTGAATACATTAGTCTTTCGGATGCGACGTTAAACCTCTCGGGTGGACAGAAAAGATCTCATGGCACTCTTCGAAGAAGAGTAGGGGAGTTCTCCTTGGTGTCTTGGCCAATATTTATCCCTCAACCTACATCACTAAAAAAGTTTAATTGGTTTATCTCGTTGCTGTTTGTGAAATCTTGCTATGCACAAATCAGCTGCCACATTTCCTACATTACAACAATGACTGCACTTCAAAATTATTTCATTAGCTGTGTCCTGAGGTTGTGAAAGGTGCCTTTATAAATGAAAGTCCTTTCTTTAATACCATGCTATGGCTAGCAGACAGTGACAGGGGATGTCCTGTGTGGGGCCTGCTGTTCTGTACACTGAGTGCCCTCTGTTTAGTTTTTAAAATAAAGGTTTTCCAGGGATGTTATAACCAGGTTCACTGAATCAATCAAATTGTGTTTATACTATATGAAATTCAAGAATTTTTACCAGTATTTTGGGGCTCAGGTTCAGTGATTCCATCCAGTTCTTCATACGAACTAGTGACTTTGGCCGGAATTGAGTTCATTTTATTTTTCTTTATATAAAGCTGTTTTTTTAAAAAAAAGTGGACAATTTTTTACATTCCTACCCCCAAACATTACTGTCATGTCCATGAATATTGAAATGGCTTGTAGTGGCCCAGTACTTTCACCAGAATAATGACCTGCAGGCCACAGGAGGGTGGTACGCTCAGTGTGTGCAATCCTCTTGTACCCTGCTGTCCTGGGAATAGAACATTGTGCTGTATGTTACTAGTTTGATTTGCTGATCGGGTACCACTACCAATACAGTCGATGTGATTCAAGAGCACTGCCTTTTTGGTTCATACTTCAATAAAGCTGTGGAGAGGCTAATGTTTTGAAATGTTCCATTCGCAGGTAGTGCAAGGAACCACCGTCCAGCAGCTGCAACAAGTACAGGTCGCACAGTCTCAGACTACAGCATCGCCCATCACGGTAAGATGTCTCCTGGTGGAAAAACAGCATGTGTGCTTTGCTCTTCTAGTTTATGCAATTCCCTGCCTTGATGTACAGCACAATGCTAATACATGTATCTGCTGTGTGCCTAAGCTCAGGAATTCCCTTCCTAAATTTCTCTGCCTCTCCAAATGTGTCTCCTCCTTTTAAGATGCTCCTTAAAACCTACCTCCTTCCCTGTCCTAATATTTACTTATGTGGCTCGGTGTCAAATTTTGTTTGATAACGCTCCTATGAAGTGCCTTGGGACATTTCACTACACTAAAGACGCTATATAAATGCAAGCTGTCGTATCATGCAGGTATTGTACATGATTTATACTGCGAGGATGGGCTTTACCGACACAAGATGATCCCTCCTAAAACCCAAATGGTTTATGCTTCTCCCAAGATTGACTGTTCCACTGTGGTGGATTCCAGTTGATAACATACATTCAGTGTTGTCACTGAAGTAAAACACAGCGATGGGCACATAAAATTATTCTGTTATCTCCACTTGGACTGTGAGAAAGACCAGCAGTACACTTCCTATCCTTCCAAGCAGAGTTTTTATCTGGGGAGTGCATTCTGAGCTGTATATCACTAGCGGAAGTACTGGTGGTTACAGGATTGTTACTGGTGCCGGGGAAATTTAAGACCATGAATTGAATATGGCACAAGAAGTGTACGGTACAAGCATTGTGTATCGGTACCAAACCATCCAGGACAAAGCAGCCCGCTTGATTAGTACCCCATCCACCACCTTAAACATTCACTTTCTCCACCACCGGCGCATCGTAGCTGCAGTGTGTACTGTCTACAAGATGCACTGCAGCAACTCGCCAAGGCTTCTTCGACAGCACCTCCCAAACCCACAACCTCTACCACAAAGGCAGCAGGCGCATGGGAACAACACCACCTGGACATTCCCCTCCAAGTCACACACCATCCCGACTTGGAAATATATCGCCGTTCCTTCATCGTCACTGGGTCAAAATCCTGGAACTCCCTTCCTAACAGCACTGTGGGAGAACTTTCACCACACGGACTGCAGCGGTTCAAGAAGCCGGCTCACCACCACCTTCAGGGCAATTAGGGATGGGCAATAAATGCCGGCCTCGCCAGCGACACCCACATCTCAAGAATGAATTAAAAAAATATATAAACACATCTAATGTCAAAACTACACACACAAGTGTTTACTTGCAGACCTAGCCAAAAAAATAGAGGGCAGTGATTTATGAGTGGTCAGCATTTTCTTGTGTGTGCTGTACTATATTTAAAATACTCATGTTCAAACACAGTTGAATTACTTTACAATGGAACCTCGGTAATCTGGCATTACAGAGGAATTCCCCACCCAGCGGATAATGGAAGTTAGCAGACAGTTGAGAACTCCCCTGTACTTAACCTGACACAGTGAGCTAAACTTCTGATTGGTCTGTTCAGATTAGATTACATGATCAAATTCCCAGCCCATACTAATAAGAGCCTTGCTTTTGTATTCTTAAAAGAAAATACTGGCACCCAACTACTAGTGGTCTCCCAAAGGCCTGACTGCCACTGGTGTCATGACCCAAATCTAGGTACCACAGCTGTACGTAGAATCATAGAATCGTACAGCTAAGGATGAGGCCACTCGGCCCGTGCGCCGGCACTTTGAAAGCACTATCCAATTACTCCCACTCCCCCGCTCTTTCCCCTGCAGATTTTTCCTTTTCAAGAATTTATCCAATTCCCTTTTGCAAGTTGTTATTGAATCTGTTTTCAGTGCCCTTTCAGGCAGTGCATTCCAGATCATAACGACTTGCTGCGTTTAAAAAAAAAAGTCTCATCTCCCCACTAGTTCTTTAGTAAATTATCTTAAACCTGGTTACCGACCCTCCTGCCAGTAGCAACAGTTTCTCCTTATGATCAAAACCCCTCATAATTTTCAAAAGTACAGTAAATTCCACTAGAAATTGCGTATCCCTACCCCACAATAACTACCTGCCCGGCCGTATCACAATCCCAGAGTCTGTTAAATCAGTTTAAACCACCCAATTTGTATTTTAGCTGATTTATGGAAAACAAAGCCCTGAGTCCCGGGAACGTCTTACAGGCAAAGGGAGTGCATGTAATGAGGTTCCATTGTATTACAGTTTTCAACAAATGTGCACAAACACTGTAACTGCTACAGAAATTAACCTTTTTCTCTCTCTCCTTACACTTATCCTTCTACTTACACCCTTTAAACTTCTAACTAGAACATTCAAAAATAGCCAGCCATACAAAGTACTATGTACTGACGTATTAATCAATTATTACTTGTGGCATGTTCAGGTTTCAGGTTTTAATTTCTGTTTGGATGAAGGGTCTCTACCGGAAATGTTCCCTATCCTTTCTCGGGTACTGCTGAGTATTTCCAGCACTTTCTATTTTAATCCCAATTTTATTGTTGCTTATTAATAGTAGACATGGGATGTGCCAGCAGTGAACATGAAAGCACTGCTCCCAAAAGGCAGGGAAGAACTCAAATCTCAGACTTACCTTTGCACTTGGTTTTCTGAGTTTTGTTTGGGGGAAGAGATGACTGTGCCGTTACCAAATAATGACTGTGCCGTTACCAAATATTCTGTAATGCAAGACTGGGAATTTAAGGCACTGTTTGGAGTTTAGGTAAGGGTTTGTTATGTACACAAATAAAACCAGAAAGTACTCCCCAGGCAGCCTTTCCTTCCCATTCTCAGTCAGGCTTGCTTTAAAACAAAAGGAAATGTATAAGAAGAAAGATTAGAAATGATAATTTTTTGCACTGGGTTAGCACTGTACTCGGCTGTGGCTGGGGCCCAGACTGTGTTCAGCTCCCGCTTGCTACATTCTGGGTGCTGGTTGTTGATTGATCTTGCAGCACTGTGGCTGGGTTCTGCTTGTCCACATCATTACAAGTACAGTTATCCACCTGTACCTGGAGTGCAGTGAGCGAGAGCTGACCACAGAGTGACACACATGCCACAGGTAAGTAAAGTTCAAGGAAGATAACTTCTGATCTTTTCTTTTGTCTTAAAGCAAGCCTAAGAAAAGGCAAGGCTTCTGGAGCGACTCGTTTCTATACAAAATCGTTGGGCACCTGCAGTTGGCCATTTTATTTTCACTCTTGTGTAGAGTCAGTGTCCTGATCCACTTTCTTTAGAACATTAAACCATATTCCCAGAGGTTGGGGGGACTGCTAACCAGGCAGCTCTCCAGGTCACAAGAGATTTGAAACTGCCGTTTGAAGGTAGGGCTGCTTGTGTCACTCAAAACCTGTTTTAAAAACACCACCATTAACTTGGCTGGATCAATGCATAGTGTCAGCCATGTCTCAGTTGGTAGCACTCTGAGTCAGAAGGTTGTGGTTCAAGTCTCACTCCAGAGACTTAAGCACATAATCCAGGCTGACACTCCAGTGCAGTACAGAGGTGCTGCCTTTCGGATGAGACGTTAAACCAAAATGCTTGCCTGCACTTTGTTCTAGAAGGCACGTGAGATTCAAGTGGTTGCTTACTTGCTGTCTTGTTGCAGAGTGCTCCGGTGACGATGCAGGTCGGAGATGGACAACAGGTGCAGATTGTTCCAGCACAGAACCAAACGCAGCAGGCTCAGACCAATTCAGGACAGACCATGCAGGTCATGCAACAGATCATCACCAACACCGGCGAGATCCAGCAGATACCAGTACGCACAGCTCTTTGGAACCACTTTGTAAAATTATAAAGCAAACTGATTTCAGGGACAGTTTGTTTCCCTCAAATGTGTGCACTTCTTCACACAAAGGGGAGTGGAAATCTGGAACTCTCTTTCCCCCAAAAAGCTGTTGTGGCTGGGGGTCACTTTAAAAATTTCAAAACTGAGATTGATAGATTTTTGCTAGCCAAGATTATTAAGGGATACAGAGCCAAGGCGGGTGGATGGAGTTAAGATACTGATTAGCCATGATCTAATTGAATGGCGCAACAGGTTCGAGGTGCTGAATGGTCTACTCCTGTTCCTATGCTGGCAGGAAGCCTCACCCATGGGCCATGTGTATCAGGAGATTGTGGGTGAGGTGCCCGCTACTTCCAACTGTGCATTGGTGAGGGTCCCTGACTAATGCAGGCTGAAAATTGTCCTTTTTAGTCTCTTCCCAGCTTTTTGGAGGAGGTATTTAAACTTAATGTGATTTGTGAACGTGATTTGTGCCAGTCCTGTCTGCTGCTGTTGTGAGGCTCCCTGTACTGAATTCCTTCTCCCAAATAGCTTTATTTTGTCAGGTTGCACAAACATGTTTTCTCGTGTCATGGTTTGACAGAGTGCGTGACAGCACTTGCAAATACACTGATGTAAAACAGTAAAAGCTGGTAACGCAACCAGTCACCCTGCATCGTTGGAGAGAACATATGTTTGTGTATGTAACTTTCTGAACTGAAAAATAAGAGACAGGTCGGCATAACAATACTATCTGAAAATGGGGAGCTATATATGAATATATTCAATCAGTGCAGTGATGTAGCAGATCATCTCAACCAAGTCATAGGCAGAAGGATTAAGAAACAAAGGATGTAAATAGCTGAGGAAGTGGGAGGGATGGAAAACTGGAATTAAAACAGATTTAAAATGAGGATATAGCTTAAAGTCTGAAGTTCATACCAGAGGGTTGCACATTGCCTAGAACCAAAGATGAGAGATTGTTTCTAAAGCTTGTATTGAGTTTTATTGGACCAGTGTACAAGGGCAGTGACTGAGGGTTCAGAGGGAATGGGTTAAAATGGTGAGCCACAGGTAGCTCAGAGTTACACTTGCAGACAGAACAGAGGTGGTCAGCAAAGTGGTCACTTAATCTGCCCTCAGTTTCCCCAGTGGAAAGGAGACTACACCTTGAGCATCGAGTACAGTATATGAGACTAGAAGTAAAAGTAATTCGTTGTCTCACACGGAAGGAGTGTTTGAAGCTCTGGACGGTGGTGTGGGAGGAGGTGGATAGGCAGATGTTACATCTCCTGTGTTTGTACAGGAAGATGCCAGCGGAAGGGCAGCTGGAAGTTGGGATGGTAGAAGAGTGTACCAGGGTGTATCTGAGAGAACAGTCCCTCAGGAAAGCAGGGGGAAGGGAGGGCATGATGTGTTTGGTAGTGCGATCATGTAGGAGGTGTCAGAAAAGGCACAAGATGATCTGGTGAATGCGGGGGCTGGTGCGGTGGGTGATAAGGACAGGTGGGGGACGCAGTCAAGTTGAGAGAGGAGTGAGGGCAGAAGTAGAGGAGATGGGATAGACCTGGTTAAGGGCCCTGTTGACGGGAATCATCGGCTAGGAGGACTTTCAAAAATCCTGGTGTGGAAGGTAGTCATCGAGGCAGATGAGAAACTGGGAGAAAGGGAATGGAGTCTTTACATGCAATGGGTTAGGAGGAAGTATGCAGCAGGTAGTTGTGGGAGTCTGTCCAGAATCATAGAATCATAGAAGTTACAACATGGAAACAGGCCCTTCGGCCCAACATGTCCATGTCGCCCAGTTTATACCACTAAGCTAGTCCCAATTGCCTGCACTTGGCCCATATCCCTCGATACCCATCTTCCCCATGTAACTGTCCAAATGCTTTTTAAAAGACAAAATTGTACCCGCCTCTACTACTGCCTCTGGCAGCTCGTTCCAGACACTCACCACCCTTTGAGTGAAAAAATTGCCCCTCTGGATCCTTTTGTATCTCTCCCCTCTCACCTTAAATCTGTGCCCCCTCGTTATAGACTCCCCTACCTTTGGGAAAAGATTTTGACTATCGACCTTATCTATGCCCCTCATTATTTTATAGACTTCTATAAGATCACCCCTTAACCTCCTACTCTCCAGGGAATAAAGTCCCAGTCTGTCTAACCTCTCCCTGTAAGTCAAACCATCAAGTCCCGGTAGCATCCTAGTAAATCTTTTCTGCACTCTTTCTAGTTTAATAATATCCTTTCTATAATAGGGTGACCAGAACTGTACACAGTACTCCAAGTGTGGCCTCACCAATGCCCTGTACAACTTCAACAAGACATCCCAACTCCTGCATTCAATGTTCTGACCAATGAAACCAAGCATGCTGAATGCCTTCTTCACCACCCTATCCACCTGTGACTCCACTTTCAAGGAGCTATGAATCTGTACTCCTAGATCTCTTTGTTCGATAACTCTCCCCAACGCCCTACCATTAACGGAGTAGGTCCTGGCCCGATTCGATCTACCAAAATGCATCACCTCACATTTATCTAAATTAAACTCCATCTGCCATTCATCGGCCCACTGGCCCAATTTATCAAGATCCCGTTGCAATCCTAGATAACCTTCTTCACTGTCCACAATGCCACCAATCTTGGTGTCATCTGCAAACTTACTAACCATGCCTCCTAAATTCTCATCCAAATCATTAATATAAATAACAAATAACAGCGGACCCAGCACCGATCCCTGAGGCACACCGCTGGACACAGGCATCCAGTTTGAAAAACAACCCTCGACAACCACCCTCTGTCTTCTGTCGTCAAGCCAATTTTGTATCCAATTGGCTACCTCACCTTGGATCCCATGAGATTTAACCTTATGTAACAACCTACCATGCGGTACCTTGTCAAATGCTTTGCTGAAGTCCATGTAGACCACGTCTACTGCACAGCCCTCATCTATCTTCTTGGTTACCCCTTCAAAAAACTCAATCAAATTCGTGAGACATGATTTTCCTCTCACAAAACCATGCTGACTGTTCCTAATTAGTCCCTGCCTCTCCAAATGTGCTGATCGACTAGCTGTGTGTTTCCAGCCTTTTCTGTTTTTAAACACTCAGCAATAACCCTCTCCACAACACCACAATGGAGCTGGTCAACTTTGCTTCATGTTATTTTCTCTGAGCTCGCTTGGTAAGTGCACTGCTCAGTGTGGGAGTGAGCCCCACACACCGGGAAAGTTCCAGCTTCAATCCCTGGTCTGTGCTGAGGTGGCCGATTTCACCCGGAACATTGGGAGAGGTTCTGAAACTGACAACAGCCAGGATTCCTATTGCTGACCACGCTCCAGTAATCCCCTGTGGAAAGTGCCCATGTGTCGATGTCTGGCGATATGGGATTAGGCTATAAGACCCCTCCATGGGTCAATAGTCTTTTGGCATTCTCTGTCCAAGCTTGCATATTTGGGCAAGGTACCAAAGGGAGGCTGGTTCCCATGGAACTGGATCCTTGTATAAAAAGAGTAGCATTTATATAGCAAGTCTCTCCAACATCTCAAAACACTTTCACATACAATGAGTTACTGTTATGAGGGCAAACAAGCCACTGTCTTTAGGAGAGATGAGGATGGGGACGAGAACACAAATGTAACTTCCTAGGTAGGTGGTAGCAAAACTTAGATTTTAACAAGCTCAATAAAGATAATATAGTTGCTGCTAAAATTTACTGTTGGACTTCACTCTTTTCTTAGACCCTGTAATAATGATCCCTGAATGTAACAAAAGAGGAATGTTCTCCACTCGGCTGGTTTGAGGAAATTTCTGCTTGCAATCTAAACCAGGTCACTTTAAACCAGAGGTCGAAGTCTCGTGAGGGAGTGGTTAGAAGTTTGTGCACTTAGCGAAGTAAAAGAATTTAAAGTGTTAGGGTTATGCATGCTTAGCTTGAAAGGTACTGAAAAGTTCTATGTTCTGTTAGGCTGGCCTGTGAAATGAGGTTCCTTCCTTCTGTTGTGATCCTTAGGTGCAGTTGAACGCTGGACAGCTGCAGTATATTCGTCTGGCTCAGCCTGTATCTGGAACGCAGGTGGTACAGGGGCAAATCCAGACCCTCGCCCCAGGCAATCCACAGCAGGTAGGCGCATGCCTTGTAGTGCACGCAGTCACCCCCATTTGGGAGACTGGACAGTTGGTGTTAAATTAAAACTTAACCAGTAGTGTTTGTTGGATTGAAATCGTTGGGGCTGATTGTGAACAGAAATATTCCACAGTGCAGCACAAGTGAATGCACTGAACACCAGGCTTCTGATCTCAGTGGGACCATCCTCATTGCAAACAAATGTTCAGGAATTGAATTTTAAAAAGAAATGATTTGTGAATTAAAGTGTCTCGGCACGTTTCTGAGACCAGATTCTTTGTCCAGTCTTGGAGTGGAAGGATTCTGGGGGCTGACGTTTGAGAGAATGTCATGTTTCACACCTGGAAGCTCTAGAAGGTGATGGCCCAGGTCAGGAGGTCAGCCTTATTGCTTTTATTTATTACAGGAAGCTTTTCTCTTTGTCGGACTACTCAAGAAAGCCATTCATTATCCTGCAGATTGCTATAATTTTTTCAATCATTTTTAATCTGAAATAAAATAAAGTTGTATCTCCTGGGAATGATTGGTGCACACTAAATATAATAATGAACAAAGCCGTGACCACTGTATGAAGCCTTGAACAGGGAAGTTCTGAGTGCAGTCAGTTTGGATGCACTCAGTACCTGCTGTCCATGAAGCTGTAGAAATGGGGGTCCATGTTCAACAACAACTACTTGCATTTATATAGCGCCTTTAACACAGTAAAACGTCCCAAGGCGCTTCACAGGAACCATTTTCAACAAAATTCAACAACAAGCCACATAAGGAGATATTAGGACAGATGACCAAAAGCTTGGTCAAAGGTTTTAAGGAGCATCTTAAAGGAGGAGAGAGAGGCGGAGAGGTTTAGGGAGGTGGAAGTAGGCGGTCTTGGTGATGGAGCGGATATGTGGTCGGAAGTTCATCTCCAGGTTGGATAGGATGCCAAGGTTGCAAATGGTCTGGTTCAGCCTTAGACAGTGGCCAGGGAGAGGGATGGAGTCGGTTGCCAGGGAACGGAGTTTGCAGCGGGGACCAAAGACAATGGCTTCGGTCGTCCCTATATTTAGTTGGAAGAAATTTTTTCTCATCGGACAAATTGTGACTAATGAGAGACGGTGGTGGTGAAGTGAAACTGGGTGTCATCAGCGTACATGTGGAACCTGACGTTGTGTTTTCGGGTGATGTCACCATGGGGCAGCATGTAGATGAGAAATAGGAGGGGGCCAAGGATAGATCCTTGGGGGACCCCGGAGGTAACTGTATGGGAGTGGGAAGAGAAGCCATTGCAGGTACGACTGGATAGATAAGAATGGAACCAGGTGAAGGCAGTCCCACCCAGCTGGACGACGGAGGAGAGGTGTTGGAGGAGGATGGTGTGGTCAACCGTGTCAAAGGCTGCAGACAGTTGGAGAAGGATGAGGAGGGATAGTTTACCACAGTCACAGTAACAAAGGATGTCATTTGTGAGTTTGATAAGGGCTGTTTCAGTACTGTGGCAGGGCGGAAATCTGATTGGAGGGATTCAAACATGGAGTTGCGGGAACAATGGACACGGATTTGGGAGACGACAAAACGTTCAAGGACTTGAGAGGAAAGGGAGGTTGGAGATGGGGCGGTAGTTTACAAGGACAGAGGGGTCAAGGGTGGTTTTTTTGAGGAGGGGTCAGTACCTGAGGATTTGAAGGGGAGGGGACAGTACCTAAGGAGAGGGAACCGTTAACAATATCAGCTAACATGAGGGCCAGGAAGGGAATTTGGGTGGTCAGTAGTTCAGTGGGACTTTTTTTTTATTCGTTCATGGGATGTGGGCGTCGCTGGCGAGGCTAGCATTTATTGCCCATCCCTAATTGCCCTTCAGAAGGTGGTGGTGAGCCGCCTTCTTGAACCGCTGCAATCCATGTGGTGAAGGTTCTCCCACAGTGTTGTTAGGATGGGAGTTCCAGGATTTTGACCCAGCAACAATGAAGGAACGGCGATAGATTTCCAAGTCGGGATGGTGTGTGACTTGGAGGGGAACGTGCAGGTGTTGTTCCCTTGTGCTTGCTGCTCTTGTCCTTCTAGGTGTTGAGGTCGCGGGTTTGGGAGGTGCTGTCGAAGAAGCCTTGGCGAGTTGCTGCAGTGCTTCCTGTGGATGGTACGCACTGCAGCCACTGCACCAGTGGTGAAGGGAGTGAATGTTTAGGGTGGTGGATGGGGTGCCAATCAAGCGGGCTGCTTTGTCCTGGATGGTGTCGAGCTTCTTGAGTGTTGTTGGAGCTGCACTCATCCAGGCAAGTGGAGAGTATTCCATCACACTCCTGACTTGTGCCTTGTAGTTGGTGGAAAGGCTTTGGAAGTCGGGAGGTGAGTCACTCGCCGCAGAATACCCAGCCTCTGACCTGCTCTTGTCGCCACAGTATTTATATGGCTGGTTCAGTTAAGTTTCTGGTCAGTGGTGACCCCCAGGATGTTGATGGGGGATTCGGCGATGGTAATGCCGTTGAATGTCAAGGGGAGGTGGTTAGACTCTGTCTTGTTGGAGATGGTCATTGTCTGACGCGAATGTTACTTGCCACTTGTCAGCCCAAGCCTGGATGTTGACTAGGATCAAGGGAGCAGGAGGTGGGTCTCATAGTCAAGATGAGCTCAGAGAGGGCATATGGGGAGATAGGAGAGAAACCAGAGAAAGATGTGAGTTCAGGGCTAGGGCAGGGGGGCTGCAAAGGGGAGGTTTGACTTGGTGGGCTAGGGGAAGGGAGGCAAGTGACAGAGGCAGCTGAATGGATGGTTCAATCATAGAGTTATACAGCACGGATAGAGGCCCTTCGGCCCATCGTGTCCGCGCCGGCCATCAGCCCTGTCCACTCTAATCCCATATTCCAGCATTTGGTCCGTAGCCTTGTATGCTATGGCATTTCAAGTGCTCATCCAAATGCTTCTTGAATGTTGTGAGGGTTCCTGCCTCCACAACCCTTTCAGGCAGTGAGTTCCAGACTCCAACCACCCTCTGGGTGAAAAAGTTCTTTCTCAAATCCCCTCTAAACCTCCTGCCTTTTACCTTGAATCTATGTCCCCTTGTTATAGAACCCTCAACGAAGGGAAAAAGCTCCTTAGTATCCATCCTATCTGTGCCCCTCATAATTTTGTACACCTCAATCATGTCCCCCCTCAGCCTCCTCTGCTCCAAGGAAAACAAACCCAATCTTCCCAGTCTCTCTTCATAGCTGAAGCGCTCCAGCCCTGGTAACATCCTGGTGAATCTCCTCTGCACCCTCTCCAAAGCGATCACATCCTTCCTGTAGTGTGGCGACCAGAACTGCACACAGTACTCCAGCTGTGGCCTAACCAGTGTTTTATACAGCTCCATCATAACCTCCTTGCTCTTATATTCTATGCCTCGGCTAATAAAGGCAAGTATCCCATATGCCTTCTTTACCACCTTATCTACCTGTTCCGCCGCCTTCAGGGATCTGTGAACTTGCACACCAAGATCCCTCTGACCCTCTGTCTTGCCTAGGGTCCTCCCATTCATTGTGTATTCCCTTGCCTTGTTAGTCCCTCCAAAGTGCATCACCTCGCACTTTTCCGGGTTAAATTCCATTTGCCACTGTTCCGCCCATCTGACCAACCCATCTATATCGTCCTCGCTATTTACCACCCGACCAATTTTTGTATCATCAGCGAACTTACTGATCATACCTTTTACATTCATATCCAAGTCATTAATGTAGACCACAAACAGCAAGGGACCCAGCACCGATCCCTGTGGTACCCCACTGGCCACAGGCTTCCAGTCACAAAATCAACCTTCGACCATCACCCTCTGCCTTCTGCCACTAAGCCAGTTTTGTATCCAAAGTGCCAAGGCACCCTGGATTCCATGGGCTCGTACCTTCTTGACCAGTCTCCTGTGGGGGACTTTATCGAAGGCCTTACTGAAATCCATGTATACCACATCCACTGCGTTACCCTCATCCACACGCCTAGTCACCCCCTCAAAAAATTCAATCAAATTAGTCAGACATGATCTTCCCTTGACAAAGCCATGTTGACTATCCCTGATTAATCCTTGCTTCTCCAAGTGGAGACTAATTTTGTCCTTCAGAATTTTTTCCAATAATTTTCCTACCACTGATGTTAGGCTCACTGGCCTGTAGTTCCCCGGTTTTTCCCTACTCCCCTTCTTGAATAATGGTATTACATTAGCGGTTCTCCAGTCCTCTGGCACATCCTCTGTGGCCAGAGAGGTTCTGAATATATGTGTTAGAGCCCCCGCAATTTCCTCCTTTGCCTCACACAGTAGCCTGGGATACATTTCGTCCGGGCCTGGGGATTTATCCATTTTTAGGCCTGCTAAAACCGCCAATACCTCCTCCCGCTCGATGTTAATATGTTCGAGTATATCACAGTCCCCCTGCCGTATTTCTATGTCTACATCGTCCTTCTCCATAGTGAAAACAGATGCAAAAAATTCATTTAGAACCCCTCCTACATCTGCCGGCTCCACACACAGATTGCCATTTTTGTCCCTAATGGGCCCTATTTTTTCCCTAGTCATCCTCTTACCCTTAATATACTTATAAAACATCTTAGGATTTTCCTTTATTTTGCTCGCCAGTGTGATTTCATGGCCCCTCCTTGATCTCCTAATTTCTTTTTTAAGTATCCCACTGCACTTTTTGTACTCCTCTAGGGCTTCCTCCGTCTTTAGCCTTTTGTATCTGCCAAAAGCCCTCCTTTTTTTCCTAATCCATTCTCGTATATCCCCTGACGTCCAAGGTTCCCTGGAGTTCTTGGAACCACCCTTGACCTTTACGGGAACATGTTGCCATTGTATGGTCTCAATCTCCCTTCTGAAAGACTCCCATTGCTCCGATGCGGATTTTCCTACAAGCAGCTGATCCCAGTCCATTTTGGCCAGATCCTGCCTTATCCTATTAAAATCGGCCTTCCCCCAATTTAGAACCTTTATTTCCGGCCCCTCCCTGTCCTTTTCCATGACCACCTTAAATCTCACCGAATTATGGTCACTCTCACCAAAGTGCTCACCTACTAGCACTTCTTCCACTTGGCCGGCCACATTCCCTAGAATTAGGTCCAGTACCGCCCCCTCTCTTGTAGGACTTTCTACATGCTGGCTCAAAAAGCTCTCCTGGATGCACGTGATCCAGGAGAGGGACAAAGAAGTCCATGAGCTGCTCATGCTTGTTGTTGGAGGTGAGAGTGGAGGGGGCAGGGGAGAGGGGTTTAAGAAGACGGTTTATAGTGAAGAGAAGCCGGGGGTTACTTTTGCATTCCAGAATGCAGTTTTGGCAGAGGAGAGCAGGACCCAATTGTGCTTTATGTGATCCAGCCAGATCGGGCAATGAATGGCTAAATCAGTTGTCCGCCATAAACGTTCAAGTCTGCGTCCCTTGGACTTGAGGGAGCGGAGATGAGGGCCAGGGTGAGAGTAGTGGTTTTAATGGAAACAAGGACATCAAAGGTGGAGGTGAGGGTGTGATTGAGCAGATCGGTAGCTGCAGAAATGTCATGTTGAACGGAGGGCCAAAGGCTAGACAGTTGAGAATTTGTAAGTGACTTGGGGAGTTTTTTCTGGGGGCGGACACAGAAGGAAGTGGGGTTAGGAGGGGGATGTGGGTGAAGAGGGATAAAAGGAAGTGATCAGAGATGGCCTTATCAGTGATTGACGCGATGGGAGTAGAGAGGCCACGTGAGATGGCAAGGTCGAGAGGATTGCTGTTAACGTGGGTAGGGGAGTATTAAGGGAGGATAGGAGGGCAGGGAACTCAGAGGAGAGAGAGCAAGGTGAGTTGAAATCACCGAGGATGAGAAGTCACTCGGTGGAGAGGCTGAGGGAGAAAAGCAGTGAAGATATCTCGGTGGGAAACCTGGCTTGGTACTTGTGTGGGCGGTAGGGATCGAGGATTTTAAAGGAGGTGAAACAAGGTGAGATGCTCAAAGGAAGAGAAGGTGCCAGAGGAGCCGAGGGACAGTCCAGCTTGTGATTTGGTGAGAAGGGCCACACCACCACTGCAGAGGTCTGGGTGGGGCAAGTGGTGAAAGGTATAACCAGGCAGGGAGGCTTCATTAAGGAAGAAGGTACCATCACCCGTCAGCCAGGTTTCCATTAAGGCCATGATGTTGACGCAATCATCCACAATAAGCTCATGGATGGCAAGGGCCTTGTTCACAAGTGAACGGACATTCTGGAGGGAGATGCGGAGAGGGGTGGTGATAGCTGATCCGCTGGCAGATGGGTAAGTGGGACAGGCAGGAGATTGGCAAGATTAGCCCCTAGCCGGTGCGCTGGGCAAGAAAGTCGGTGAGAGCGCAGGATAGGGCAGTTGGGGTTGGTACTCATAAGGAGGCAGCAACGAGCGCCTTGATGGGCCCTTCGGAGGGTGCCAAGATAGGCACGGAGGGAAGCTGTAGGCTTATCTTAGAAGGAATCAAGCCTGGGATGGCGGCAGGAGAGTAGGAAGGTCGAAGAGTGCTAAAGGGTTCGGGTTGGGATTGGTGGGGGGTGGGGGGGCCGAGTCCCCAGAAGGGAGAAATGAAAGGACACATGTCGATTGGAGAGAGGAGCCTAGGAGAGGTAAAGAGAAAGGAAAATGGGGAAATAGAAGAGATGGACTCGGGTCCAGAGCAGCAGCCAAAATGTACACGTGAATGGACACAGGGAAACTCGCGTTACATAGGCACTGCTGGTGGTATTTCCGTGGGAGTGAAGAGCCAGGAGGTGTGTAGAGTTAATCACGGGGCAGAAAAACAGCGGCAAGGTTGGAGGTCACTATAAGATCCAGAAGCAGTGGAGAAATGGATTACAGCCCAGGAGAGTGAATTTCTGGCCTGGAACCACTCTGTAGCAAAATAAAGCTGAAAAACCAGTAGGACAGTCATAAGCTCAGCAGGTAACAGCAGCGGTGGGGGATGGGATGTAGGCTGGACAAAGTTACTGTAAAACTTGAGCAACTGACTAGCAGATCGGAGTCACACCAGCTGAGTCTCGCAGTGTGGTCCACTGGAGTACCGTAGCCATGACGGCAGAGAAATCCAGGAATATAGAAGCCAAATTTAAGCAAAGATCCAGGGCTCCCTGATGAAAACAAAGAGCAGGCCTGGTCGGGGGATGGGCAGTGGGCCCAGGTAAATTTAAACTTGCAGCTTGAACTTGTAGTTAGGGCTTAAAATGTACCCACTATTAGAGCCAGGGGAATTTAAACAGTGGAAGAGAGATTAGGGGAGAAAGGGCAAAGGATGGCCACGGGTAGAGTTGCATAGCAAAGGAGGTCCCTCGGGAGCAGCCAACCCAGCAGCCATCCTGAGTCATTCGGTTTGGTTCAGATGGGCATATATGGCTGTCCGACATCTTCCCTGCTGATAGCGCAGGGACCTTCTCAAGAGGGTTTCCCTGCCTGCTTCCAGTGGGAAAGTGCCAGCTCTGTTGACAGCACGTGGCAACATATTGCTGGCCTCTCTGGCCTTTCTCCACTCGGGAGGTGAGCAGCCAGCATAATGGTCACAAATATGGCCTTGTGATAACTCCACCTGTGCCAATTGTCCTGCGGTCTAAATGGGCTGAACAGGGGAACTGGTTCATATTGTGGAACTGCTTCCGTCGGACATCACTGTTCGCAATTAGATAGGCTGACAGAAGAGTTTGTCTATCCCAGGAGACATTGACAACGTTATTGACCATTTTAGAAGCTAGATTTGGTAATTGGCAGGAACTTGCTGGTGCTCTGATTTACATTGCATTCACCTGTACTTGGATATGCATCAAGCAAGCAAGCAGCAACATTTACTGAACACAATATGATTTAAATTGTTTTCTCTTTGATGTGCAAACTCCTGTAGGAAAGCAGTTGGCCGCAATTGAGAATTTTCTGCAATTAATGATTTCCTAACTAACACTTAACTTAGTAGCTGTTTGATTAGCTGCTTGAAGGTCAGAACAAAAGGTTGGTAATCCCAGAACTGGAGTACTAGTGCTTTGTGCTGTGATTCCTGACTGTTGTTTGGCTGACAATCGTTCCCCTGTGTGTGGAGAAGGTCCATACAGGGCCCAGAAAGGGAAAAGCCCATCCCTGGCCTTTAGGGGATGGCGGAGATACTCCAGGTCACGGGTGACCACAAAGCTGACTGCCCATGCCTCTAATGACTAGCTGTGTATTGCTAGGTGCTTTCCCACAGAGAGGGAGAATTAGATGGGCAGGTAGCATGCATCTAACTACATAGGAATCGACTGCAGGGTGGGGAGTTAGGTCACCCCAGTGCGCTGCTACAGAATGATACATGAACTGGGGGAACCGGAGTACAGCTAAAAGTGGAAGCAGAAATATTGACTCTCATGTTTTGCATTTGCATCCTGTTTTGGTAAGTGCTTCTCCCCTTTTATTCCAGGTGGGACAAGCGGAGGTTCAGCAGGGACAACAGCAGCAGCAGCAATACAGCCAGTTTACTGACGGACAGGTATGCTGTTATCGTTAGTGATCATGTTCAACCTACCCCTTTATTTCCATGAATTGTATCAGAAATATTAGTAATCTGAGTTGAGTTTTCTGAACTACATGCAACATTTTGGGAATGTGGAACTTGCTGCATCCGTTCTCCATCCTAACATCAGTACGAGATAGATAGCCGTTAAATTTGTAATGTGGATTCTTGTGTTTTTAATATTTAAAATTTGCTAAACACAAGAAATATTTGTGTCACTGGGTGAAAATGGAACATGATTTGCAAACAAGTTGAACCATGTAAATGAGTTTGGCCCTTTTAAAGGGATTGTTGCCTTGGTGAGGAACTGTGGCGAATCGGCCTTCCTTACTGGCAGCCCAGTGATGGGCGTGTGAGAAATGTTTGTATATCAGCTGATGTAATGTCAACTTCTCCTTTGGGCCCATCATACTGCACCATTTATGGTAGTACAGGGTTCAGTAATATACTGGTTATGTTACTGGACTAGTAATCCAGAGGCCTGAACTAATAATCCGGAGAATGTGAGTTCAAATCCTGAATTTGAATTCGGGTTTTTAAAAAAAAATCTGGAAATAAAAAGCCGGTCTCAGTAAAAGTGACCATGAAGCTGTCGGATTGTCATAAAAACCCAACTGGTTCACTGGTGTCCTTTTTCGGGACGGAAACAAGCTGTCCTTACCCGGCCTGGCCTATATGTGACTCCAGTCCCACACCAACATGGTTGACTCTTAACCGCCCTCTGAACTGGCCTAGCAAGCCACTCACTTGATTCGAACCACCACATAGAACACGGTTCAAGAAGGCGGCCCACCACCACCTTCTCCAGGTAGCTAGGGATCGTCAATAAATGCTGGCCTTGCCAGCGAAGCCCACCTCTACAAATTTTTTTTTAAATGATTCATTATTATACCGCCTCTTGCTTATCAGAATACTTGCTCCCTTTTTACTACTTGCTCAGAATTATTAGTTTAAAAGTAAGAAATGATCTGAGGTATTTTGACCTTGCAGTTTGCCCATCTGCTAATGACATCTCCATTGTGCAATTGTCTAACCGGTGTGTCAATAAAAGAAAAGCCTCTTGTTTTTGAACAAATAACTAGACCCCTGTGAGGATCATAGCCTGAAATATGGTGCAATAATGATGGAGCTGTTAGAATCTTACTACAATTATTGCCATGTACTAATGAATTTACCATTACATTGCCAATGGTGAATCAGAGGATATGCTGTTTATAGTGTGGGCCCACTAATTACCAACAGCAGGCACCCCTCCTGCTCCCTAAGAACTAGAGTTGTGAGCCCCCAATTCCCTCCTTTACTCCCTCTCTTTCTTGCTGGGCAGCGGTGTTGCTGAAATAAACACAGCCAAGAGTTTGTTTATTTAAGATGGTTCCGGGCCTTTGTAGAAAAAGTACGGGTTGTAGGGGCATGGAGTGTTTTGCTAAAGGGAGTGGTTGAGACAAAGACCATTGTATCTTAAAGGAAAATTGGCTAAATTTTCAAAGCAGAGGAAGATACAGGAAAGAGAGCAAGTAGTGGGATTAGTTTTAGATTTCTTTAGCAAAGAGCCAGCACAGACATGGTGGGCTGAACAGCCTCCTTGGTTCTAAGCGCACTTTTTTTTTGTTGTTCCCTCTTTGATGTGGTAGTTAGCATACATTGTACTAGTAATGGCTGAGGCTGTAAAGGGAGTGCCAGAACTCAGTTGCAGTTGGTCATGCTCTGGAGCATGGGGCAGGGCTGTATTTCAATGATGGGGTTCTACTGGTGTTTGGAAACCACTCAAACAATCTCCTTACAGTTTATAAATTCACTGCAGCCCCCTGTTACAACCTGGTGTCTCACTCCACAGCATCCATTTGCTAGATATAAATGTCTGAGTTAAGGTTTAGCTAACCAAAAATAAATCATGTTGCAGGCTTATTTTAGAATGGAGTGTAGCATGTGAAGAGTGTGCCTTGCATTGGACAATGTTACTGCACCGTTGAAGACTGTGGGGTTTTTGGCCAAACTGCATATGGGATACTTCATCTGTAGTTCAATGTGATTGTGATGGGATTTGTTTCCACTTCCCTCTGGTACCTTGTCCAAGTGAGCATTGTTAATGTATGTTCCTAGTCTCTGAACCCTGGCTGGGATCAGCTGTTCAGCATTCACCTGAGGACCTTCTGAGAGTGTGGCTCACGGGGGGGGCTGAAATAGCTTTTTACTGTTGCCCACCAATTAGCAAGCAATGATCTTCAGTCAGTAACATTCCAAGGCATTGAGATGGAGACTATTACCCTCTGCATTCTCTAGTTCCAGGTTATATTTTGGGCATAAAGTGTCACTAAAGTATATTTATGAGCCACATTGAAAATCTGCTGTGAAGATTAACTAGTGTTTTGGACTTGGAACCCATCTCTCCTGCCAGTTTGCTCCAGAGAAGTCAAGTGTTTTGAATCGATGTTCTTTTTGGCCCATCTCCTCTTCCTGCTTTGCTTTCCTTAAAACTGGCCTCTGATCTCTTTTGTAGCCATGGGGTTAATAGTTCACCATCTGGTCTGCACTACACTGCTTTCCACTTCACTGACTACATTGACATTACAACTCATTCTTTCTGGGGCCTTAAACTCTGAAACTTTCTCCTCTCTTACTGTCTTCAGGTTTTTAAAACAGACGCTTGGTGTCTCCTGATCACTACTGCTTGATTTATCTTCTGTTTTAAAAAAAAAAGAAAGATTTGCATTTATATAGCACCTTCCACAACCTCAAGACGTCCCAAAGCACTTTCCGTACTTCTGAAGTGCGGACACTGTTGCAATCTTCTACATCCGTCAAGGAAGGCTGACCTGATAGTTTAATTTCTCATCCGAAAGACGGCACCTCTGACAGTGCAGCACTCCCTCACTACTGCACTGGAGTGTTAGCTTAGCTTTTGTGCTCAAGTCCGAGTGGAACTTGAGCCCTTGACCTTCTGACTCCGAGATGTGAGAGCTGCTGCTGAGCCATGGCTGACAACTGGGCCCTGACTCTTCCCCTGGTAGTGCCTGCTGTAGGGGCCCTAACTCCTCACCCTGATTTCTCAATGAAAAACAAATTGTAGCTCTCGCGGATGTTTGTCTGTATTTTTCTCCTTGTCTAATTGCTTTGCTTGTCTTCAGTATACAAGTACGACAACTTTGTCCGCTGTCCAGGACAACATTAAGCGGATATATAATTGGAGTGGGGGGGCGTGGGGGTGGAGATAGATGTAAATAATTTACAAAAAAATGACTTGGCTTCTGTGGAATTGCATTCCTAAGGGGTGAGAACGGGAAGAAATTCTGATACTATTAACTATATAAGTGTAATAAAGTGAAGAACTTCATAGGAGCTGCAGCAGTTACAGATATTTTATCTTGTCATTTAATTATACACACACACACACACACACACACACACACACACACACACAAAACCCAGGCTATAGCTGAAAAACCTGAACATAGTCTCACAATCTACATTGCAACCTGCCTCCCTCTCTTTTCCCCCCCCCCCTCCCCAGTGAGCCAATGTATCCCCACTTTATTAAACCAAAGGCAAAACCCTCCTTTTTACTCCTACCATCAGCTAAATGCCTTTGGCTTCAACTCCCTTCAACCTCCCAGCTGACAGGCTTAACCATTAGATGTGAGACGGTAGTTCAGCCCAGCACCCCCTCTCCCACATATCTCACCCTTTATTAAGACCCCTTTCTTCTCTACAGCATTACCTGTTTCTATCCCGCCGAGGGAGTGCTGCACTGTCTTTCGGATGAGTCGTCTGCCCTCTCAAGTGGATGTAAAAGATCCTATGACACTATTCGAAGTAGAGCAGGGGAGTTCTCCCCGGTGTCCTGGGCCAATATTTGCCCCTCAACCAACATCACTAAAACAGATTATCTGGTCATTATCATTGCTGTTGTGGGATCTTGCTGTTGCAAATTGTTTGGCACATTTCCTACGTTACAACAGTGCCCACACTTCAAAAGTACTTAGTTGGCTGTAAAATGCTTTGGGATTTCCTGAGGTTGTAAAAGGCCCTTTTGAAATGCAAGTCTGTCTTTCTTTTCCCTTCTGCCACTGAACCTTTTAGTCCACATTTTCACTGCAAGCTTCAATTTATCCAAAACACTGCAGCCCACGGCCTCACCTGCCCACAGTCTCGCCCTGCCATACTCTCACTGCAGCCCACGGCCTCACCTGCCCACAGTCTCGCCCTGCCATACTCTCCAAGTTCCACTGCCTCCCTGTGTTCCAGCAACTGACTTCAACCTTCAACCCTTTTCATGGCCTTGCTGCACCCTATTTCAGTGATCTCCTGCTTTGTGTCACACACATTAATTGTATCCATGTGATTTATATTGATTAATATTAATTATATTCAGATGGCAGGTATCAATTGGGAACTCTCTTGTATCCATTTATAAGAGAGCTGATCTAGGGTGTGGTGTGGGTAATGTTGATCTCTGTGAATAAAGGCTTGGAAGGAACTGAAGACCAGGCTGTAGTATTCTATCCTTCATTGCCTGACTATCGAGTTTATTACAACACTTACGTTCTCAGCTGCTCTTACACTGGGCTTCTTCTCCTCCCTTCTGCCATTGGTGGCACTGGTTCTGCCACTAAATCCTCACCCTCTGCAATTCACTGCCTCCTTCCACCGGCCTTAACGCCTCCTTCCCTGCTTTCAAAAAGTTGCTCAAAATTCTTCTCCACACTTTGTTGTGTATACCCCGCCCTACCTTTTCCTCTCCTGCCTGGTGTCCAGTGTTTATTTTCCTTCATTGTGTAAAGTGCTTAGAAGGCTATGCTGATGAGGTTAGATGAAGAGGGGTGGGAGGAGGCTTGTGTGGAGCATAAACCTGGCATGGACCAGTTGGGCCGAATGGCCTGTTAATTCTAAGTATTTTATGCTTTGAGATATCCTGCACCTGTGCGCCTTAGAAATGCACGTTCTTCCTTGTGTACTGTGTAAAGTTACTGTTTGATCTGTGGGAGATTCTAATATATGTCTACGTTGTTTGTCTTGTTCCCTACAGCAATTGTACCAGATTCAGCAGGTCACCATGCCCGCTGGACAGGACATCACCCAACCCATGTTCATCCAATCCACTAACCAGACTGCAGATGGACAGACTGCTCAGGTCACGGGGGAATAGTGCGATGCAATTGGAGAACGGAAATCAACTGCCACAGAAGCCATTGTATAAATAGTACAGTCACTAACCGGGACGGAAAATTACTTTTTTTTTTAAAAAGTGTTTTTTTTCCCCTTGCGTTGTGCTAAGCAAAAATAATTGTACATATATAAAATGCAATAAACTCCTTCTGAGTAGAGCTTTGTAAACTCGTGCGTGAGGGTAGATAGGAAGGAGAGTTCAAGCCTGTGCTGATTATCCAGTACCATCACTGACCATATTGCTATTGTCCTATTCAGCTGTACAATGTTGTGCCTCACTAAAGTTAATCAGCTTTTTTAAAAAAAAAATACAACTTTGAGCTTACAAGTAGACCTGGGTAAGTGGAAGCAAACGAGCAAGTTGTGTCCCTTGGCTGATTTAAGAAGCGACAGGCTAATCCACAGTTTCTCAGTAACAGGTTTATAAACTAGCGTTCCCACTCAAACTTGATAAATATTGAATTGAAAGACCTTTACATGCACGTTGGTCAAAATTCAAGAACAACAGATCATCAGGATGTGTTTACAGTGCATCATTAGCAGGCACTGATCCACACTGAAATTCAGGGTGTAGAGTAAATCTGGGGTTAGGGCCTGATCTCCTCCAGAGAGGAGCGGAATGGGACTCCCGGAGGATTATTCTCATAGCACTTGGGTTTGACACCACATTGAGAGTAAATCCAATGGAATGTCAAACACTGTTTGCAAACCACCCCCCATCCCAATAACTGCAACCTAGTGTTCTTAGCTGTTGGAGAAAATTCGATTAGATTGCCTTCTAATGCTTTTTTGACTTGTGTTAAAACTCCTTTTGATGTTTGTTTTATGAAATGTGAGAGTTTACTGGAGTTTGGGGTGTTGATGTTAAAGTGACTGTTCCTTCACTTGAATCTAGCTATGTATTGGCTGACCAGCGTATTGCACAGGGCCACGAAAATGGGCAGGTTGATAGGTCAGGTCCGGCAGTATACCTGCCAAATGTCCCGATCTATTCAGGAGGGGCCCCCAATCACCTGTGCTGGCTCCTAACTTTGCAGCACAGCTCCAGACCAGGGCGTCAGGCGATTTCCCTACAGCACTGGGAATTGTGGAGCCAGCACAGATGATCTGGGATGTTCTTAGGTGACTTGTAAGACGTTCTACAGTTAGCCTCTTATCCTCCATTACTCCAGTACAAATCACAAGATAAATATGGACAGGGGAGGCCGTTCCATCCATCCTACGGTACCCCCATTGCAGCATCCAGTTGTTTCTTGAATAATTCCATGGTTTTTGCCTCCACTACTCTACATGGGAGTCCATTCCATGTGTTGATTTTAGCATGAAGAATAACGTCCTGCCAATAGTCCAAATTTGCCTTTCACTAGCTTGAACATGTCTCCTTGACCTACTCATGAATTTGGTTTTCCAATTCTACCCATTTCTGTAGTGTTTACTATCTTGTGACCCTATTGCTCTCCTTCGATGAAAAGTCCAAGATTCTCCAGTCTTTCCTCATATCTGAGACCTTTGAGGCTACGGTTGAGCCCCTGGATCTTCTCTGCACTGTCTCCAGTGTTCAGTGTCTCCCTCGTGTTTCGATGGTCCAGAAACGGACACAGTACTCAAGATGTATTCTAACCTGAGCACTATAGCGTTTGGGCATAACTTGTACCCTACTGCTTCAGCTATGTAGTTGATCATTCAATCAGATTGTTAATTGTTGCTCTGCACAGTATTCATTCTGTAGGTGACGCTGGCAAGGCTGGCATTTATTGCCTATCCCTAGATGCCCTTGAGAAGGTGGTGGTGAGCCGCTGCCTTGAACTGCTGCAGTCCATGTGGTGAAGGTGCTACCACAGTGCTGTTAGGTCGGGAGTTCCAGGATTCTGACCCCAGAGTTTGTACATGTTTAGTGTTGAGTCTAATAGAACCTTCTAGGTCTCTTTCATTGTAATCCTTAGCCATTTTGACACCATTCATGGAGTAGCTGCTGCCCATTTCTTCCCCCATGTGTGGACTAAGTCAGTCAGTATTGTTTGATCAGTTTCTGCACTGTTTGAGCAGTTTGCTTTACTGGTCTTTTGCAATTTCCAAAATAAAATGTACCCTCGCATTGTTGCTAACCTGAAGAGGGTAACTGGTAACATCCTGTACAAAGCCTCAGCCGCACCTCAATTTGGCTTGAATGTACAGTCGAGTACCTGTATTTTCAAACGTGATGAACAAGGCCCCTTACATAAGGGCATTGGGTGGTGGTGAGTGAAACAAATCAGGGAACCCTTAGTCCATTTGAGTTTCTGTAATTATTAAATTTAGATCATTTCATGTTAATTAGTGTGTAGTAATTTGTTCTGATAATCCTGGCTGGAAGATGGTCAGTGTTGAGAGACCAGTAAGTGCTTGACTTTGAATCAGTGGAAAAATTTACTTGAGTTTGAAGGAATGAAAGCTTTCAATAATCCTTGTGGAGTGTTATGGTTTACTGTGGAGGCTACCAGACTGTAACCTGCCCCTTCTGACGTGATTTAATTGCAACCTTCTCTTCATCCTGACCAGCTGGGGTCTGATCACATTAATTTCTTAATCCTACTACTTGCATATCGAATGACACAGCATAGAAGTAGGCCGTTTGGCCCATCGTGCCTGTGCCGGCTCTTTGAAAGAGCGATTCTGTTAATCCTACTTCTCTGCCCTCTCCCCATAGCCCTGCAAATGTTTTCCCTTCAAGTATTTATCCAATTCTCTTTTGAAAGTTACTGTTGAATCTGCTTCCACCTCCCTTTCAAGCAGCGCATTCCAGATCCTAACAACTCCCCTGTGTAAAAATATGTTTGCTCATCACCTCTGGTTCTTTTGCCAGTTACCTTAAATCTGTGTCCTCTGGTTACCAACCCTCCTGCCAGTAGAAACAGTTTCTCCTTATTTACTGTATCAAAACCCATCGTGATTTTGAACACCTCTATTAAATCTCCCCCTTAACCTTCTCTACTCTAAGAAGAACATAAAGCTGACAGTCTGAGATATCTTGAGTAATGGGACATGTTGTACCCCTTAGATGTATCAGGACCAGTACCAGGACAGTTCAGTGTGTTAGCATGCTCTTCTTTCACATCTGACACCTGGGTTCAAATTCAGCCCAAAAAGATGAGATGGAATGAGCTGGCTTGAGATGGTAATAGCCCAATTCCTCGTAAGGTCCACAACATGGAACTGAGCACAAATTCTGAGCATTGCTCACTGATGCTTTAATGGTGACTAATGCGGGAAGAAGTAATATTCCCTCTGGAACAAAATAGGAGTTTTTCTCAAGATTGGACCTGGCCGTGCTTGATGTGAGTCTGGGTGCAACGTTCCCCAGTATCTATGACGCTCGCTTTGATGAGCAGAACAAATTGCACCAACTCCATAAAAAATTATTCCTCCTTTATGGATATTTGTGGAACTCTCACCTGGGCTGCTTTTCAAGGAACCTGTCATTCTTTCTAAACTCAGCTTTTTGGATTTTTAAATTAAGGTATTGCTTGGATAAAAAGTATTTCATCTGGGTCTATGAAGATGACTGGATTGCAATTAGAGTTAGGCTGAGGTCACATAGATGCAGATTTGATCCTTCAGTATTAGGATAGGACCATACATGACCTGTGTGTGTCTCCTACCTGTTGTGTTTCACATCTTTGGACAAATCATTGGTCTTAGCCCCTGGGTTAATGAGGAAAGAAATCAGTTTGGGTTCTAGTTGCTAATCAGAGAGCCCTGCTTGAAAGTGCAGTGTGTGTGGATATTGGGTGGGTATGATATTGGCCTGTTGTGATGCCCTCCGTCCTTGGTAAATAACTTGCCAGTATTCCCTGTCTAGGCTCATGCATGGTGATTAGTCCCTTGGGTGAGATCCTGGAGGGCTGAGGGGGCCCTTGGAACTCTCTCCCAGCATGATTCAACACCTTTGGGAGAGGGGGGAAAAGTTTTAGAAATGGTACCTAATGATGCTGAAACCTTATGTTTTATATATTCCCCAAAACTGGCTTTGCCCCATTAAGTCACTGAAAGGGTATTTGACTCCGACCAAACACAGCAATCGATTGCTGTTGAATTATGTGTTTTCCATATCCAATACATAAGTCTGTCTTTTTCTCCACCCTTACCTCCTGACTGGAAATCTCATTTTAACCTCTGATGCAAAATCTGCTTGCAGCTCAGGGTCACATTGGTTATTCTACAGATGTTCATGTGGCACCAGCCCATCCTTGGCCTTAACCCCTGCCCATTTAGCTGCCAAACCATGGATAAGAGGATCCTGGAGAACTTTGTCTTTTTTCTTCCCACCACCCCTTACTTCCCTTAATACAGAAAGATGTCAAAAACCATGTCCCATTGTTCCACAGTGAGAAAGAGCAACTAAGTGTTGTCCCTTCTGCTTCAGTTAAGGACATAACTGAACCACAAGGACCAGACAGTCCCCAGATTGAATTCCATGTTTGTGCTGAGTTAGCTGATTTTGGCAATGCTCCAGGTACATCTGCTATAGTTGAAGTCGCCACACAAGGGCTACAGAGAGGGGGCAGATGTCCTGCTACAGTGTCCCCCGCCACTGCTGAAAGATATCTGTGTGGACATGGAGTGAGCAGACCAGCATCTGAGATCTCCTTTCCTTCCCTCCCCCCACAATCAACAACGTGCTGGTCCTCACTGTCTGGACTTGCACAAAGAGATTGGGCACTTGCTAATGGTCAGTGAACTGATCATTAACAACGGTCCTCTCCTTCAGCATCGGAACAAACTGGCAAAATAGTTACAGGAGCTTTAATCCAGCTGGGTGTTCTTAATGGGTTTTCTAGAGAGCTGATTGATTCTGTGTGACACCGCGCTCCATCTTTCAGTTTTATGAATGGCAAACAGTTTATTCTAAGGAGTGTCCAACTTTTGTGTATACAATAGAACAAAATGTTTAGGCAGTGAGTCCATTAAATACTTGCAAACCCCTCCCCCCCCCCCCCCCGCCTTCCCCCGGTGATGATTCCCAATAGAGACCCACCTCCCTCCCCTCTGGCGATGATTCCAATTAAATCCCCCTCCCCCCCCCCCCCGGTGATGATTCCCATTAAATACCCTACTAGGGTCTGTGCTGAGACGACCCAATGTCCACACAGTGAAATCAGCCACTTGCGAGCTTCCACGTCCGTCCTTTTTTTAAAAAGAAGTTTTTTGCTAAATAAGCTTTTCAGGGAAGGTTGAGACATAGTGACTCCCCGTTCATTGGCATGGAATCACTCCTCTCCCTCACTGGTTGGATGTCTTTTCCAGGGTGATGAAAATATTCTAATTGTATGTTGGACCCTGTGTTACAATTGCTCACTCTTGCCCAACTCACCATGTTGTGTACAACACTGGGTGCATTTGTTATTGTTTGAAGCTGTCTTAAGAATTTTCTGATATCTGGAGTCTTTGGTATTATCCCACTTTTACTTTGTATATCTTTAGAAATAAAAACCTTTTGTTATAACACTTGTAATGATCTTTTTTAAAAAAAAATTTAGAGGGGGGTGCGGGGGGCAAAGAAGCATTTGGCCCATCGTGTCTCCAAGGGCCCTCTGCTAGAGCAATCCAAATCTAATCCCACCGTCCCACTCTCTCCCCATAGTCCTGGATCAATCCAAATCTAATCCCACTGCCCTGCTGTCTCCCCATAGTCCTCTATCAATCCAAATCTAATCCCACTGCCCCACTCTCTCCCCATAGCCCTGTATCAATCCAAATCTAATCCCACTGCCCTGCTGTCTCCCCATAGCCCTGTATCAATCCAAATCTAATCCCACTGCCCTGCTGTCTCCCCATAGTCCTGTATCCATCCAAATCTAATCCCACTGCCTCACTCTCTCCCCATAGCCCTGTATCAATCCAAATCTAATCCCACTGCCCTGCTGTCTCCCCATAGTCCTGTATCCATCCAAATCTAATCCCACTGCCCCACTCTCTCCCCATAGCCCTGTATCAATCCAAATCTAATCCCACTGCCCTGCTGTCTCCCCATAGCCCTGTATCCATCCAAATCTAATCCCACTGCCCCACTCTCTCCCCATAGCCCTGTATCAATCCAAATCTAATGGCACTGCCCTGCTGTCACCCCATTGCCCTGTATCCATCCAAATCTAATCCCACTGCCCTGCTGTCTCCCCATAGCCCTGTATCCATCCAAATCTAATCCCACTGCCCCACTCTCCCCATTGCCCTGCTGTCTCCCCATAGTCCTGTATCAATCCAAATCTAATCCCACTGCCCTGCTGTCTCCCCATAGCCCTGTATCAATCCAAATCTAATCCCACTGCCCTGCTGTCTCCCCATAGTCCTGTATCAATCCAAATCTAATCCCACTGCCCCACTCTCTCCCCATAGCCCTGTATCAATCCAAATCTAATCCCACTGCCCTGCTGTCTCCCCATAGCCCTGTATCAATCCCAATCTAATCCCACTGCCCCACTCTCTCCCCATAGCCCTGTATCAATCCAAATCTAATGGCACTGCCCGGCTGTCTCCCCATAGCCCTGTATCTCTGCTTCAAATAGTTATTTATTTTTTTCTGTTTGTTGGACCTTGCTGTGTACAAATTGGCTCCAACTTTCCCCTACCTTACAATAGTGACTACACTTCAAAACTACTTCACTGGCTGTAAAGCACTTTGGGACATCTTGACGTAGCGAAAAGTACTATATAAAAACAAGTTCCTCCTTTAAATAAATTTGTCTATTGGGTAATAGCCTGAGCCTCAGTCTGATAGAGGGGATCGCATGCCGGTATATGTACTCCAGTACAGTGACGAGGCTTCTCTGTTCAGTCCCTGGGTGTCGTTACATTTATCCAGATATTGGGTTCACAAACTCCTAACTTCACTTCTACACACATGGATTTCTGTATCTACTCCAGATTTAAATGTAAATTGAGGGACAGTAGCGCCTTGAGATGTTTTCCTACATTAAAGGTGCTGTATAAATTCCGTCTAAACCGCTCAATCCCGAGTTTCTGGAGGGTTCTCGGGTGCAGGAACCCAGCTGATTCTTTGTATTTTCTCTCCCTAACCTAGGGATTGGTGACACCAATTACCACTCATCCGAGACCAGCTAACTCAGGTCCAGCCCCCTCTCCGTGCTGAGACCTGCTGTTCTGTGTGATTCGGACCCCAGAGGTTCAGACAGTGCCTTCAAACCAACCATTGAAATGCACAGAATTTCCAATAGATCAGTCTCAGTCCTGTCTCCTGATTTTTTTAAAAAACATCATCCCCTGTATCAGGATCCTGGCAGCTGATGGGGCAGAGTGCTGAGGTTGTATTAAGAGCTATTGTGCACATTGCATGTCGGGGAGTGAGCATAACATTTTTCAGAAGTCTGCATGTGCTTTTAATGATAGAACCATAAAGCAGCAGGGATCTTAAAGGGAAATACTGTGCTACATGGTTATATGGGCATTTTAGGTGAGGGATGTGTCCAGGTATTAGTGTGTGAAAGCTCAGCGAGTTTTTTCCTTTGTAATTTTCAGACACCCCTTGACCTACAGAATCATGCAAAGAGTGGGTAATGTTTTACTGGTACATTAAATGATTCAGAGAAGATTCTTTAGCATTTTAGATTGAGTTACATCAAAACTACAGCACAGAAACAGGCCATTTAGTCCAACTGGTCTATGCCAGTGTTTCTGCTCCACACGAGCCTCCCCCCTCCCTACTTCACCTAACCCTGTCAGCATATCCTTCTATTCCTTTCTCCCTCATGTGTTCATCTAGCTTCCCCAAAATGCAACTATGCTATTCGCCTCAACTACTCCTTGTGGTAGCCAGTTCGACATTCTTACCACTCTGGATAAAGAAGTTTCTCCTGAATTCCCTATTGGATTTATTAGCGACTATTTCATTTTTATGACCTCTAGTTTTGGACTCAACCACAAGTGAAAACATTTTCTCTAAGTCTATCCTATCAAAGTCTTAAAGACCTCTTTCAGGTCATCCCTCAGCCTTCTCTTCTAGGGAGAAAAGCCCCAGTCTGTTCAGCCTTTCCTGATAAGTGTATCCTCTCAGTTCTGGTATCATCCTTGTGAATCTTTTTTGCACCTTCTCCAATGCCTCTATATCCATTTTATAATATGGAGACTAGAACTGTTCACGGTACTCCAACTGTGGTCTAACCAAGGTTCTATACAAATTTAACACAACAACTCTGTTTTTCAATTCTGTCCCTCTGGAAATGAACCCCAGTGCTTGATTTGCCTTTTTTATGGCCTTATTAATCTGCGTACTACTTTCAGTGATTTATTTATCTGTACCCCTAAATCCTTTTGCTCCTCTATCCCGTTTAGACTCTTATTATCCAAGCAGTATGTGACCTCCTTATTCTTCCTACCAAAATGTAATCTCTCATACCTATGTTAAAATTAATTTGCCACTTGCACCCCTATTAATGTCTTCTTGCATTTTGACGCATTCTTCCTTTGTATTAACTTCACCCCCCAATTTGGTGTCATCCGCAAATTTTGAAATTGTGCTTCCAAATCCAAATCGTTTATGTAAATGGTGAACAACAGTAGTCCCAGCACTGATCCCTGTGGAACACCACCTTCCCACCTTACCGTTAATTCCTACCCCGAACTGGAAAATTTCATTAACTTTGTTTCCCATTTCCACCCTTCCCTCGCCTTCACATGGTCCATCTCTGACTCTTCCCTTCCCTTCCTCTACTACTCTATCTCTATTTCTGGGGGTAGACTATTAACCAATATCTATTATAAACCCACCGACTCCCACAGCTACCTGGATTACATTTCCTCCCACCCTGCTTCCTGTAAGGACTCTGATCCATTCTCCCAGTATCTCCGTCTCCGTCACATCTGATCTGACGATGTGCTTCTGATATGTCTTTCTTTTTCCTCAACCGAGGATTCTCCTCCACTGTAGTTGACAGGGCCCTTGACCGTGTCCGTCCTATTTCCTGCACTTCTGCTCTCACCCCTTCCCCTCCCTCCCAGAACCACGATAGGGTCCCCCTTGTCCTCACCTTCCACCCCACCAGCCTCCACATTCAACATATCATCCTCCGCCATTTCCGCCACCTCCAGCGCGATACCACCACCAAGCGCATCGTTCCCTCTCCTCTCAGCATTCCGAAGGGACTGCTCCCTCCACAACACCCTGGTCCACTCTTCCATCACCTCCCGCTCTCCTCTCCGTGGCACCTTCCCGTGCGAGCGCAGGAGATGCAACACCTGCCCTTTCACCTCCTCCCTTCCCTCCGTCCAGGGCCCCAAACACTCCTTCCAGGTTAATCAGTGATTTACTTGTACTTTAATTTACTATACTGTATCTGCTGCTCACAATGTGGTCTCCTCTACATTGGGGAGACCAAACACAGATTGGAATGGAGGTGTTCAGCTTTGAACACCTCCGCTCTGTCCTCAAGCGTGACCCTGACCTGCCGGTCACTTGCCATTTTAATTCCCTGTCCCACTCTCACTCTGACCTCTCTGTCCTCGGCCTCTTACACTGTTCCAATGAAGCTCAATGGAAGCTCGAGGAACAGCCCCTCATCTTTCGATTAGACACTTTACAACCTTCCGGACTCAACATTGATTTCAGTAACTTCAGATCAGAACCACTGCTCCCATTTATTTATCTATTTATTTATTTTTGTTCAACTGCAGCTGCTGGTAATGGTTCTATTGTTACCATTTATAGCTCCTCTAGACCCATCTTTTGTTTCTTAACCTGTCCCATTCCCACCCTCCTTGCCTTGCACCATCTTCCCTTTTATCATTTAATCACTCATGCCCTCCACCCTATCACAGACCTTCCCTTTTGTTCTTTCCTCCCCTCCCTCCCTCCTTTCCCTGGTTCTGTACTCGCTCAAAAACTTTAACTCTTTTAACATTTTCCAGTTCTAATGAAAGGTCTTCGACCTGAAACGTTGTCTCTGTTTCTTTCTCCACAGATGCTGCCTCACTTGCTGAGCTTCTCCAACATTTTCTGTTCTTATTTCCAGCATCTGCAGTATTTTGCTTTTGACTTAACCCCTACTCTCTGTTCTGTTTTGTAGCTAGCTTGCTATCCATTCTGCTACCTGTCCCCTGACTCCACACGCTCTGTCGTTAGTCTTGAGTCTACAATGTGGTACCTTATCGAAGGCCTTTTGGAAATCAAAATATATTACATCTACTATATTACCCTTATCTACACTTTCTGTTACTTCTTCAAAGAATTCAATAAGTTTGGTCAAGCACGTTCTGAAATCCGTGCTGACTATTCTTTATTATATTATCGTTCTCTAGATGTTTTTCCAATACATCATTGAGTGAAGATTTCACTATGTTTCCTACCATCAACATTAAGCTAACAGGTTTATAGTTCCCTGGACGTGTTCTATCTCCCTTTTTAAATATAGCAATAACATTAGTTGTCCGTCAGTCCTCTGGCACTATTCCCTCTTCTAGTGATTTTATATATGTAATAGTGCCTCTGCTATCTCCTCCCTAACTTCTTTCAATATTTGCAGATGCAATTTAAAATAAGTACTTTATTTGTAATAGTAACCTTGCTAGCTAGTTACTCATCTAAAGACATCCTGCATTCATACAATGCCTTGTCTTAGAAACATCTCAAAGCACTTCAGTGACTCACTTCGAAGAGTAGGCAAACCTGGCAGCCATTTTGCACACCGCAACATCCCACAAGCAAGGAGACGAGTGAAAAGAAAGAATTGCTTTTATATAGCACCTTTCACAATGTCAGGACATCCCAAAGCATTACAGCCAATTAAATTTTTGAAGTGTAGTCCCTGTTGTAATATAGGAAATGCGGCAGCCAATTTACACACAGCAAAGTCCCACAAACAGCAATGTGATAATGATCTGCTTTTTTGGGTGATCACTTTGCTGAACTCCTCCGCTCAGTCCACAAGCGTGACCCTGACCTGTCGGTCACTTACCATTTTAATTCCCCCTCCCACTCCCACTCTGACCTCTCTGTCCTCGGCCTCTTACACTGTTGCAATGAAGCTCAACATAAGCTCGAGGAACAGCCCCTCATCTTTCGATTAGACACTTTACAACCTTCCGGACTCTACATTGATTTCAATAACTTCAGATCAGAATCACTGCTCCCATTTTTTCGGACAGCAGGTGCTGGTAATGGTTCTGCTGTTGCCATTTACAGCTACTCTAGACCCATCTTTTGTTTCTTAACCTGTCCCATTCCCACCCTCCTTACCTTGCACCACCATCCCTTTTATCATTTAATCACTCCTGCCTTCCACCCTATCACAGACCTTCCCTTTTGTTCTTTCCTCCTCCCCTTTCCCTGGCTCTGTAGTTGCTTAAAAATTGTTTAATTTTCACCTTTTTCCAGCTCTGACGGAAGGTCATCGACCTGATACGTTAACTCTGTTTCTTTCTCTACAGATGCTGCCTCACTTGCTGAGTATTTTCAGCATTTTCTGTTTTTATTTCAGATTTCCCGTATCTGCAGTATTTTGCTTTTGATTCTTCTTTTTAGTGATGTTGGTTGAGGGATAAATATTGGCCCAGGAGAATTCCCCTGATCTTCTATGTGTAGTGGCCGTGGGATCTTTTACCTCCACCTGAGAGGGAAGACAGAGCCTCAGTTTAACGTCTCATCTGAAAGACAGCACCTCCGACAGTGCAGCACACCCTCAGCGTCAGCCTAGATTATTTGCTCAAATCTCCGGATTGAGACTTGAACCCATAACCTTCTGACTTAGAGAGGCGAGTGCTACCCACTGAGTCATGGCTGACACTTAATCTATTTTTGGTGTCGTTGGCTGAGCAAGGATCGCTGCCCAGGAAACCTGGTAGACCTGCTCTCCTTTGAATAGTGCCATGGGGCTGATTTTTTGCTAACTTGGCAACTGTTTGCAGGCTGGTGCTATATACATAGGTACACTATTTGCTCAACCTGTCTCTAGAAGGGTTTGTACTTGGAGTTGTTATTGAAGCTAGTGGCTCTACCCTGTTACATGTGTGCAGTGTTGTGTTTTGTGGCTCTATACAGCAGCCAGTGATTAATGACACCCATTCTCCTTATAGCAGAGAAGGTTAAGGGGAGATTTAATTGAAGTGTTCAAAATTATGAGGGGTTTTGATAGAGTAGATAGGGAGAAATTGTTTCCACTGGTAGGAGGGTCGTTAACCAGTGGACACAGATTTAACTAAGGTAATTGGCAAAGGAACCAGAGGGGAGATGGGGAGAATTGTTTTTACGCAGCGAGTTGTTAGGATCTGGAATGCACTGCCTGAAAGGGCGGTGGAAGCAGATTCAATAATAACTTTCAAAAGGGAATTGGATAAATACTTAAAGGGAAAATATTTACAGGGCTATGGGGAAAGGGCAGGGGAGTGGGACTAATTGGATAGCTCTTTCAAAGAGCTGGCACAGGCACGATGGACCGAATGGCCTCCCTCTGTGCTGTAACATTCTATGATTCTATGATTTATATTGTGCAATTTTTTCTGCGATCTGCATTTGGTCTGAAATGATGGAATATAAACCGGTGACATTGGGTTCCAAGGAAAACTGGACAAGTTCCTGGAGGAGGCGTACATCACTGAGTACAGAAGGTCGGTGGGATGTTGGATGATGTACCTCGTGGTCACGGTTATCTCCTGGAACTCATTTTTTGATCATCTTCCGGGGTTGGAGAGAAATTTCCCAGAGTTCTTTTTCTCTGAATTGACCTGGGAGTTTAGTTTTAATCCATTTTTTTTGCGGGTCTGGTGGTGGGTGGGGAGTATTGGGGTCGTATTGCCTAGTTGCAACACCATTGAGCAGGATAGACTCAATGGGCCAGCTGGTCTTTTTCTGTCCGTTGTTTTCAGATGTTGCTATGTATGTTGGACTATTGGCATCCAAATTTCTGAGGTTAACTGTTTTGTGTAGGTTCAGGTAGTGAGTTGGCCACGTGCAGGAAGCATTAATGGTACAAGTGCTTGTACGTGAAATTTAAAGGGATGGGGACAATTAAAGGGGGGTGGCAGAATAGGTTGACAAAAATTCCGCAAGCCTTTGGAGGGCTACAGAAGGCACCTTAACCCATCATCAGACATTGCCAAGGCTGAAGGGCAGGGCACCAAGAAGTGAACAGGTAAAAAGGAAGAGAAAGAAAACCCAAGGTTTAGGGATGAACCTGCAGGCAAGTGATGGTGCAGCCCTGCACTAGAACCCCAGAATGATTGCTTCTGAAGTCCAGGTGGTGCCACATGGGGTGGTTGCAAGGACAGTGGCTACCCAACACCACCAACCCCACAGGGCAGCAGTGGCAGGTAGGTCCCAGGTGACTGATTTTGTAACTGCATTTGCCAGCTCTTTGCTGCCAGCCGTGGGTGTCCTTGCAGCAGATACAGATGTTGGTCATTGCCAGGTAAGATGTGCAGGGTCTGCATGTATGGTTAGTGGCATCATGGTGAATGCAGCCAATCCGAGATCATTATAAATCAAAGGTCACCTTGGCATGCCTCCCTTCATACTGTGCCACTGAAAGCATAGCATACAGTGCCACTGAAAGCCTGGCATATTGTGCCACTGAAAGCATGGCATATTGTGCCACTAAAAGCCTGGCATATTGTGCCACGAAAAGCCTGGCATACGGTGCCACTGAAAGCATAGCATACTGTGCCACTGAAAGCATAGCATACTGTGCCACTGAAAGCCTGGCATACTGTGCCACTGAAGCCTGGCATACTGTGCCGCTGAAAGCATAGCGTACAGTGCCACTGAAAGCATGGCATAGCGAGAGTCCGACGGGTGGGCACAGATCATATTATGAACTGCCTGAACTGCCTGGCTTCCCTTCATTGGCCTGTCTCTTCTCCCAAACACATCAGATAGGGACGTTCCCCTTTGCAAAACCCCATTGGTGCCTGTAATGGTGCTGGAGGCACAGTATAAATAATTTACAACAATTGGGCAGGGGCTCATGAGAACCTAAGTGGCAGCAGAGGAAGAAACGAGGGAAAACTTAAGAAATGTCTTAAATACACTTCCCTTTATAGAGAGTCTAACCATCTTCCCTTGACAGTCCACGACATTACCATCACTGAATCCCCCACCATCAACATCCTGGGGGGGTCACCATTGACCAGAAACTGAACTGGACCATCCATATAAATACTGCGGCTAAAAGAGCAGGTCAGAGGCTGGGTATTCTGTGGCGAGTGACTCACCTCCTGACTCCCCAAAGCCTTTCCAACATCTACAAGGCACAAGTCAGGAGTGTGATGGAATACTCTCCACTTGCCTGGATGAGTGCAGCTCCAACAACACTCAAGAAGCTCGACATCATCCAGGACAAAGCAGCCCGCTTGATTGGCACCCCATCCACCACCCTAAACATTCACTCCCTTCACCACCGGCGCACTGTGGCTGCAGTGTGTACCATCCACAGGATGCACTGCAGCAACTCGCCAAGGCTTCTTCGACAGCTCCTCCCAAACCCGCGACCTCTACCACCTAGAAGGACAAGAGTAGCAGGTACATGGGAACAACACCACCTGCACGTTCCCCTCCAAGTCTCACACCATCCCGACTTGGAAATATATCGCCGTTCCTTCATCGTCGCTGGGTCAAAATCCTGGAACTCCCTACCTAACAGCACTGTGGGAGAACCGTCACCACACGGACTGCAGCGGTTCAAGAAGGCGGCTCACCACCACCTTCTCAAGGGCAATTAGGGATGGGCAATAAATGCTAGTTATACATTTTTTATTTCCCGATATGCTGAGTGCAGTCAATCCTGTGATTATTGTCAGCTGGCAACAGCTGAACCTTTTAGAAATTGGATGAGTTTGGTGTAAATTCTAGTTTTGTATTCAGCGATCCCTTACTCCTGAGCTGGAAAATAAATAATTAAATGGGCTGCGGTTCACAGATTTACAAACTGGATTTTTTACAAAATGGAAATCCTGAATCGAGCAAGTTGGTTCTCTGTAAAACCAGTCACAAGAAACATTTCAGAAGTTGGCTGTTTGCTGCTTTCCACCTGTATATTTACCTGGCCACCAGGGGGTGGTCCAGTACCATGGCTGAGATGAGGTGACTCACTGGAGTGGCACTATACTGGCCCAACAAATAGTGAGCCAGTGTCAGCCTGTCAATATCGATCATTAGAATCCCTCGCCTACATTTAAATACAATTGGTCATAATCTGCTGTAGCGGGGCATCTAATGGCAGCTGCCGTTAGTTAGACTTGCCTTTGTATGTTTAGGTTTTTAAATTTTTTGCGTAGCAAGTTGCTGAAAGTGTGAGAAAAACAGGGCATCTGGGACCTGAGTGAACAGGGCAAGCAACTGGGTATCCCCTTAACCAATCAGATTGAAGGATTGTGAAATTAACAGCGCAAGGACTGAGAAGGAAGTGTAAATTACAGTTGGTGAATTCAATGTCAAATCAGGGAAATAGAGAGAGGGAAAGAAAGATTGAATTAATAGAGAGAGAAAAAAGAGGCAGAAAGGAAAATTTTTAAAAAATTAATTTCAATTTTAAAATTTTTATAATCTCCAACAATTCACAACCTGAAGGAATGAGACTCCACACGTGTAATAGTTAATTTTCAGTGCCAGAGAAGTTGACTGACAGTAATTAACACATCATGTTATTAAAAGGGTACTTAGACTGGAATGGACAAGACTTCGCTTTCTGTGGCGAGTTTAATTCGTATCTACCGTGAAAATACAGGAACTTCACACCATTCGATGTATTTCAATGGTGAGGCAGACAGTGAGATGCCGTTTCCATGAAGCTAACGGTGGAGTGGCGCATCTCGGACAGCAACTTTTGGATTTTTGAGTTTAACCTCATATCTGTCCCTCGCCTGACGTTGCTGTACCATTTGCGCATAAATAACGGCAAGCACCATTACCCGCACTGTTATTTTGACAGCAAAATCTGGACCGTTGATTTGTCCAACTTTCTTGCCTCCTCTCTGGGAGATGATCTCATGCTGGATACCCGATCAGTCACTTCTCCATCTGTGAGCCACATTCCATCTCCCATAGCAACAAGCATGGTCCTGTCCTCACCCAAAGTCCACACACACCACCTTTCCAGTTGGGATCACTGGATAATGATAAAGGAGCAGGAATCTTGGTTGATTTTTCCCCAACCTGATTCAGTGTCTCTGAGATTAGTTGAGTCGGTGCAGATTGAGGATCCATGTGACTCAGTACCACACCAAAAGGCGCTTTTAGCCATTCAGCCTCAGGGGGGGTCTCCATTTTCAATTTTCACCCCAGTCCACCCCTGCAGGAATCCCCGGTTGAAATGGCTGACAGACTGTCCCTTCACAAGCCCCTGTAATCGGTGTCAGCCGCAGCCCAGTGGCCTCCAAGTCAGACGGTTGTGGGTTCAAGTCCCACACCAGGGTGTAGCAGCTCGCAGATATTTATTTTTTCATGCCTTGCCCTTCCCTCATAGTGACAGACCTGAACCACAACGATACCATGGAGATACTGAACTTACTGACTACAGAACATGGCTAGTATGGACATAGATAAGTCAGGGATGAGAAAAGGCTGTTCACTCATCGAAGCCTATCCCTCTAGTACCCTAACTCTCCCATCGAAGCCTATCCCTCTAGTACCCTAACTCTCCCATCGAAGCCTATCCCTCTAGTACCCTAACTCTCCCATTGAAGCCTATCCCTCTAGTACCCTAACTCTCCGATTGAAGCCTATCCTTCTAGTACCCTAACTCTCCCATCGAAGCCTATCCCTCTAGTACCCTAACTCTCCCATTGAAGCCTATCCCTCTAGTACCCTAACTCTCCGATTGAAGCCTATCCTTCTAGTACCCTAACTCTCCCATCGAAGCCTATCCCTCTAGTACCCTAACTCTCCCATTGAAGCCTATCCCTCTAGTACCCTAACTCTCCCATCGAAGCCTATCCCTCTAGTACCCTAACTCTCCGATTGAAGCCTATCCCTCTAGTACCCTAACTCTCCCATCGAAGCCTATCCCTCTAGTACCCTAACTCTCCCATTGAAGCCTATCCCTCTAGTACCCTAACTCTCCCATTGAAGCCTATCCCTCTAGTACCCTAACTCTCCCATCGAAGCCTATCCCTCTAGTACCCTAACTCTCCCATTGAAGCCTATCCCTCTAGTACCCTAACTCTCCGATTGAAGCCTATCCTTCTAGTACCCTAACTCTCCCATCGAAGCCTATCCTTCTAGTACCCTAACTCTCCCATCGAAGCCTATCCCTCTAGTACCCTAACTCTCCCATTGAAGCCTATCCCTCTAGTACCCTAACTCTCCCATCGAAGCCTATCCCTCTAGTACCCTAACTCTCCCATCGAAGCCTATCCCTCTAGTACCCTAACTCTCCCATCGAAGCCTATCCCTCTAGTACCCTAACTCTCCCATCGAAGCCTATCCCTCTAGTACCCTAACTCTCCCATTGAAGCCTATCCCTCTAGTACCCTAACTCTCCGATTGAAGCCTATCCTTCTAGTACCCTAACTCTCCCATCGAAGCCTATCCCTCTAGTACCCTAACTCTCCCATCGAAGCCTATCCCTCTAGTACCCTAACTCTCCCATCGAAGCCTATCCCTCTAGTACCCTAACTCTCCCATCGAAGCCTATCCCTCTAGTACCCTAACTCTCCCATTGAAGCCTATCCCTCTAGTACCCTAACTCTCCCATCGAAGCCTATCCCTCTAGTACCCTAACTCTCCCATCGAAGCCTATCCCTCTAGTACCCTAACTCTCCCATCGAAGCCTATCCCTCTAGTACCCTAACTCTCCCATCGAAGCCTATCCCTCTAGTACCCTAACTCTCCCATCGAAGCCTATCCCTCTAGTACCCTAACTCTCCCATTGAAGCCTATCCCTCTAGTACCCTAACTCTCCGATTGAAGCCTATCCTTCTAGTACCCTAACTCTCCCATTGAAGCCTATCCCTCTAGTACCCTAACTCTCCCATCGAAGCCTATCCCTCTAGTACCCTAACTCTCCCATCGAAGCCTATCCCTCTAGTACCCTAACTCTCCCATCGAAGCCTATCCCTCCAGTATCCTAACTCTCCAATCAATGCCCATCCATCTAGTACTCTAACTCTACTATCAAAGTCCAATGCACTTTTCATAAATTTAAGTCTACACCTCTGGTCCTACGTACTCTGCAGTAAAATTCTATCTTACCATTTAATATTTTACATACGTTGATGAGGTCCCTCCATAATTGCCTTCTTTCTACAATATTAAGCTGGAGTTTCTCTAATCTTTAATCTTTCCTCATGGCTTTACGGTTGGGATCAGTCTCATTGCCCCTCTCTACACCATCCCCAAAACCGGCACAGCAGGGTGTCCATTGAATTGTATACCATGGAGTCCAGAGGCTGTACACACACAATCACAATACAAATTCTCTGAATTCAAGGAGTACAAGTAAAAGTCATGGAATCACAGTATCATACAGAACAGCAGGAGGCCATTCAGCCCATCGTGCCTGTGCCAGCTCTTTAAAAGAGCTATACAATTAGTCCCACTCCCCTGCTCTTTCCCCACAGGCCTGCTAATTTCTCCTGCTCAAGTATTTATCCAATTCCCTTTTGAACGTTATTATTGAATCTGCTCCCACCGCCCTTTCAGGCAGCGCATTCCAGATCATAACAACTCACTGCATCATTTTGCCCCTGTATTTTTTGCCAATTATCTTAATTCTGTGTCCTCTGGTTACTGACCCTCCTGCCAGTGGAAACAGTTTCTCCCTATTTACTCTATCAAAACCCCTCATAACTTTCAAACACCTCTATTAAATCTCCCCATAACTTTCTCTGCTCTAAGGAGAACAACCCCAGCTTCTCCAGTCTCTCCACATAACTGAAGTCCCTCATCCCTGGTACCATTCTAGTAAATCTCCTCTTCACCCTCTCTAGGGTTTTGACATCCTTCCTAAAGTGCAGTGCCGAGAATTGGACACAATACTCCAGCTGAGGCCTAACCAATAATTTATAAAGGGTTAGCATAACTTCCTTGCTTTTGTACTCTATACCCCTATTAATAAAGCCCAGGATCCCATATGCATTTTTAACAGCTTTTCAACTTGTCCTGCCACCTTCAAAGATTTGTGTACATAAATCCCCAGGTCTCTCTGATCCTGCACTCCCTTTAATATTCTACCATTTAGTTTATATTGCCTCTCCTCATTCTTCCTTCTAAAATGCATCACTTCACGCTTCTCTGCATTAAATTTCATCTGCCATGTGTCTGCCCATTTCACCTGAAGTCTGTTACTATCCTCCTCACTGTTTATTACATTTTTGACATTATACCCTGTATACCCAAGTCCAGGTCATTTATATATATCAAAAAGAGCAGTGGTCCTCATACTGACCCCTGGGGAACACCACTGTATACTTCCCTCCAGTCTGATAAACAACCGTTCACCACTACTCTCTGCTTTCTGTCCCTTGGCTAATTTTGTATCCACGCTGCCACTGTCCCTTTAATCCCATGGGCTTCAATTTTGCTAACAAATCTATTATGTAGCACTTTATCACACATTAACTGCACTACCTTCATCAACCCTCTCCATTACTTTGTGAAGGAACTTAATCAAGTTAGTCAAATGCGATTTGCCTTTAACAAATCCGTGTTGGCTGTCATTTATCAACTTGTGTTCTTCTAAGTGACAATTAATTTTGTCCAGGATTATGGTCTCTGGAGGTTTCCCCCCACCACTGACTGGCCTGTAGTTCCCGGGTTAATCCCTCCCCTTTTTTGAACAGGGGTAAAGTATTTGTAATCCTCCAGTCTTCAGCACCATCCCCATCTCTAAGGAGGATTGGAAGATTGTGGCCAGAGCCTCTGCTATTTCCACCCTTACTTCCCTTAGCAACCTAGGATGCATCCCATCCGGACCGGGTAGAAGTCAATGATAGAAGTAAGAGAGAATACGAGAAAATGTGGAAAGAATTTAAGCGAGGGATGAGGTAAGCAGGGCGTATCAGGAGAGAATCTGATGAAATACTAAAAAGAACAGTAAAGTGTTCTTCAAACCAATCGGAAAAAGAGAATTGTTAATTGTAAAGTGGGACCCCTGAGGGAAGAGGACCGGTTAAGGACAGTTTCTCAGAGGTTGGAGGTGGGTTGTCCCAGTTTGGGGTTGGTACACCTATTTACAGTGCTGCCCTCCGACTGGCAGATTCAGGATTCATTCACCAGCGAGGAGCTAACACCTACCGTCAGCTGGTGAACCCACGGCACAAGAAATAGAACAGTGAAGCACTTTTGTCATGAGATGAAGAAAGGCTCTATAAACGGAGATTTGTTCCATTTTTAGCCGACAGTGAGAGCAGACTGGGGGTGTGAGGGGAGGGGTGCTGTGGTGGGCTGGACAGGCAGGGGTTAAAATTAATTCTTACTTTAAGTGTGCAAATTACCTTGGTGGGGGGAGAGGGAGAGGTGGATTGGCTTCTACATGTATTCAGCGTGTTGTATCTGACGGTTAATATGTAGCTTGCAAGACTCCATCGCCCACATCTAACAGCCACATGTTGGTCCTGTGGGGCCTCCTGATGTTTTTGTGATTAGGTGACCAGAATGGAACACAATTGCGTATTCCAAGTGAGGTCTAAGTTTTTTCCAAGTTTTGTTCAGCTCAGGTGGTAATTAACCCTTTACATCTAATCTCCCAAGTCATTAAGAATTTACAATCTGACCTTCAGGTCTGTTTGAATATTTACAAATCAAAATTTTGCAGTGCTGAGTATAAAGACATTTTATTGAAGTTTCTTCTTTAAGTTTCGGGATTTGAGTTGAGTGCCTCAAGTTTTGTATTAGGTTGAAAATTTACTTGTTTCTACAGACATCAGAAGAAAGTCATCCCAGTCATAGCCTGGTGACAAGGCCAAGTAAAACTTAGCCTCTCAAGGGCCCAATTTTAACCCATTCATTGCCGTTTCTCAGTCTCCGACACAAATTGTTCCGATGGTTAGCTCTGAAGGCAACTGTAAGCACTCCTGCCTCTGCTCTCCATTAATTCAGCCTGGACATTGCTTGTTTGAAAAAACCAGGGGCATACAGTTGTATGGGTATTGTAACAGTCTTACAATACAATCTGCACAAAACATTTTTCGTGCTCAGAGAAAAAAGAACTGACTACAACATGCACAATATTTTAAAGAGGTCCGAAAAGGCTTAATGAACTACGTAATTGTTTTGATGGATTAGACCAAACTGTGAGGGAATTATGTTTTAAGGGGTAATGATTTTTAGTTTATTGGACAGTAAGGTTCCTCTAGGGCTCATGACCGAGATGAAATGATAATATTATGAGGATATGCAACTTAATTGGCAACAAGGAAGCTACTGGGGTATAAATAGGAAAATTGGGGTCTAAAATCAGCACCCTAGGTGATCATGGATGATCATGGTGAATTTTATGATAACCAGAACCAAGGGGTCAGGGAAAAAGATGTGAGTAAACTCACAAGAAACGTAAATCACCTGGGAACAACCACCAAAGGAATCAATCAGGAATCAATGCACAATCTAGTGAATGTCAGGAGAGAGTTGTTAAGAATAGTTAATTGATAGCTTTCTCTTGGAGATGGTTTGTGTCCTTGCCTATACTGAACAATGAGAAGAATGCATTTGATAGCCTGGCCACTACCTGAAACACTGGGACCATGCAGAGGGAAATTCTCATCAAACACCTCCAGATATCCCCCCAATCTTTTGATAAGATAGCCTGGAAACGCAGGAATGGCTTGGACCTGATGCCACGTATGACATGATCTCAGGATACCACTGTGTGTGCAAATGTGATATGTTGCACGTGAGGCAACTAGTATATGGGATGCTTGGTGAAGATGCACTGAAGAACGGGTCTCAGACATGGTCATGTTGACAACACCACTACATGGAATGGTTAATGTGCTCAGGAGAGTGAGGACAGATACTGGATCACCACTGATTTAAACTTTTTAACCAAGGCACTGATACATGCCCCATAGAGAAACCGACTTTTTACGTACAAATTAAGGAAACAATCAGGATAGAGTTAAACACACCGATTCCTATCAGAGAGATTGAAATTAAAGTAGAGAAGGACACAGAATTTGAAATTCCATAATTCAGGGTTGGGTTCCCCTGAGTTAACAGTGAAATTAGAACAATTGAGGGCTGGAGACAAATAATACTTTGTCAGAATTATCTACAAGGTGGCAGATGGAGGGTCACTAATTCCAGGGGATGATTTCTTGATAATATGTGGCATTTTGGGGGAACTGTTGCTTTCTGCACAATCTGTTATGATTTTCTTGTCTGTATCATGATGTTTAATATTAATCAATGCGACGCGAACAAGATGAGGTGTGGATCTAGAGAACATTTACAAGAGCCGCAAAGAAAGGAGAAAGAAGGACTTGCATTTTTACAGCACCTTTCACGATCTCAGGACGTCCCAAAGTGCTTTACAGCCAATGAAGTACATTTGAAGTGTAGTCACTGTTGTAATGTAGGAAACGCGGCAGCCAATTTGCGCGCAGCAAGATCCCACAAACAGCAATGTGATAATGACCAGATAATCTGTTTTAGTGATGTTGGTCGAGGGGTAAATATTGACCAGTTCACCAGGAGAACTCCCCTGCTCTTCTTCGAAATAGTGTCATGGGATCTTTTAAATCCACCGAACCCCAAACACCAGTCTGTTAGTCTTGAGACCAGGACGTCAAAAAGGAAGCCTTGAATGATAAATGTTTAGAAGGCCTGGAACATCTTAACAGAGACTAGTACCAGTTAGCACTGAGAATATGTGTATAAAAGGTTAAGCAATGCAGATGCCTATGGATTAGTGCAAATAGAAACAGTATAAATGGGGTGAGATTGTCGGCATAACTTGGAAGAAATTGGAAGAAGGAAAGAGAGGAGAGAGACGGTTGAACTGATCGAGTGTTTTTCTGCGGCAAAGTATCTTTTGTAATCTCGGTGTTGGCCGTGAGTATGTTTGTTCATTTAACCCTTCATGAGCCTGCAAGTGTTTGATTCCATGTTTCAAACTCAGTCTTAGCACCTTGGCAAAGGACTACAGCCTGTCTATATTACTACAAAAACACATTCCCAACAAGACTATATTACTACAAAAACACATTCCCAACAAGACCTCAGACTTTGACGTTGGACTCTCTCATATCATCCTCTCCCTGTCCTCTGATTCCAACAAGGACATGTCTCTCCTAATCTTTGCCATGTTCTATGTAACCTGAATTCCCACTCTGTCTGTTCATGTGCGCATTTTGGCTGCTGCTCTGGACCCGAGCTCATTGCTTCCATCTCTCCATTTTTTTCTTGACCCCTCTCGGGCCCTTCTCTCCTGTCTCTTCCCCTTCCTGTCACCTAGTCAAAGCTGCCTTTTATTTCTCCCCTCTCAGGTACTTTGCCCCCCAATCCCCACCCCAACCCATCGATACTCCCCTTCAAATCTGCCGTCATCATACCCCTCCTCAAAAAACCCCCACATCTCCAACCTCTTTCTTCTCTCCAAAGTCCCGGAATGTGTTGTCACGTCCCAAATCCATGCCCATCTTTCCCACAATTCCGCTGTTTAATCTCTCCAATCAGGATTCTGTCCCTGCCACAGCACTGAAACGGCCCTTATCAAAGCCCCAAATGACATCCTATGTGACTGTGACCGTGGTAAACTATCCCTCCTCATCCTTCTCGACCTGTCTCTAGACTTTGACATGGTTGACCACACCATCCTCCTCCAACACCTCTCCCTCGTTGACCAGTTGGGTGGGACAGCACTTACCTGGTTCCATTCTTATCTTTCCAGTCGTAGCCAGAGAATCACCTGCGATGGTTTCTCTTCCCGCTCCCGCACCGTTACCTCTGGAGTCCCCCAAGGATCTATCCTTGGCCGCCTCCTATTTCTTATCTACATGCTGCTTCTCAGCGACATCATCTGAAAACACAATGTCAGGTTCCACATTTCACTGACGACACCCAGATCTACCCCACCACCACCTCTCTTGACCCCTTCACTGTCTTTGATTTGTCACATTGGTTGTCCGACATCCAGTTCTGGATGAACCCTAATTTCCTCCAAGTCAACCTTGGGAAGAATGAAGCCATTGTCTTTGGTCTCCGCCATAAACTCTGTACCACCTACACTGATTCCATCCCCTTCCTCCGCCACTGTCTCAGGCTGAACCAGACTGTTCACAACCTTGGCGTCCTATCTGACCCTCAGCTGTGCTTCTGACCCCATATCCGTTCCATCACAATGACTACCTATTCCACTCCCGTAATATCGCCCATCTTCGCCTCTGCTTTGGATTCAAAATCCCTTTAACAAAAGACATTTGAAGGAAAGGGTTAACTGTGCCCCTTTTAAACAAAGACATTTGAAAACCTGCAAACACAGTAATGTGATAAACGGTGTTCTCTCAAATCCTGTTTTTCCCTCACTGACGCTGATGGCATTGGAGGAGTCTGAGTTTCGGGATCGAAGACATTGTACTGCGGATAGATATCTAGATTATTAAATAAATAAACTAGATGGATAATATTAAGCTTAAAGTGTTCTTAAACACATAGGCTTTTGAAAACACAAGCTTTTCAACACAACAGGGGGTAATGTAAGAGAAGGCAACAAGGGCATACATCAAAGGCTTCAGATCGGGAAAGCAATGATAGGTGAAAAAAGGCATTGGCCTCTCATTCCTATCAGGTAATCTGTTCAAAGAACTGGGAGTTGCGAAACATCAAGTGGTGTTGCATCCAACATATGGTCAAATGGTGTAAGGAATGGATTTGAAGCCATTGAAGCAATCAAAATTGGAGACGTCAGATCCATTAAGATTGTCTGGGCATAGACATGTAAGGGGCCATCTCTACATGAAAGGCCATAAACTGAGACAGTAAAGGGGCCTTTTACATTCTGTGGTTAGAGCACATGGTCTTTTCCACATCAAAGGGTCTCCAGTCACATGATTAGAGCCAAAACTGTCAATCATTGAAGTATGTTAATGATTGAGGCTTAGCAACAGGGAGCGATTGGACAAAAAGAATGACCCTCCCCAATCCTACGTCCTATTGGTAACAAAACAATATAAAAAGACTTTGAGAGAAGAACATAGAAACAGGAGTAGGCCATTTAGTCCCTCGGGTCTGTTCCGCCATTCAATGAGATCATGGCTGATCTGTGACCTAACTCCATATACCCACCGTAGTCCCATATCCCTTAAGACCTTTGGTTAACAAAATCTATCAATCTCAGATTTAAAATTAACAATTGAGCTAGCATCAACTGCCGTTTGCGGAAGAGAGTTCCAAACTTCTAACTCCCTTTGCGTGTAGAAGCGTTTCCTAACTTCACTCCTCTTCATCACACTGCAGTCGAACATCATGCAAGAAGAGGATCTCATGGACTGAAGAGCTGATCACTTTCAGGCCTTGATGAGTGTAATCCTTGGTTTACAGGTTGTATATGTATTAATGATTTGCCTGATGTGTTATAAATTGTTAAGTTTTGTTGATGAGGGCAATGCGGTTGATGTGGTGTATATGGACTTTCAAAAGGCATTTGATGAAGTGCCACATAATAGGCTTGTCAGCAAAATCTAAGCCCATGGAATAAAAGGGCAGCGGCAGCATGGATACGAAATTGGCTAACAGAGAGTAGTGGTGAACGGTTGTTTTTCGGACTGGAGGGAGGTGTACAGTGGTGTTCCCCAGGGGTCGGTGCTGGGACCACTGCTTTTTTTGATATATATTAATGGCTTGAACTTGGGTGTACAGGGCACAATTTCAAAATTTGCAGATGACACAAAACTTGGAAGGATAGTAAACAGTGAGGACACGTGGCAGATGAAATTTAACGCAGAGAAGTGCGAAGTGCTGCATTTTGGCAGGAAAAATGGGGAGAGGCAATATAAACTAAAGGGTACAATTCTAAAGGGGGTGAAGGAACAGAGAGACTTGTGGGTATATGTGCACAAATCTTTAAAGTTGGCAGGACAGGTTGAGAAAGTGTTTAAAAGAGCATCCGGGATCCTGGGCTTTATAAATAGAGGCATAGAGTACAAAAGCAAGGAAATTATTTTGAACCTTTATAAAACATTGGTTCAGGCACAACTGGAGTATTGTGTTCAATTCTGGGCACCGCTCTTTAGGAAGGATGTGAAGGCCTTAGAGAGGGTGCAGAGGAGATTTACTAGAATGGTTCCAGGGATGAGGGACTTCAGTTACATGGATAGACTGGAGAAGCTGAGAAGGTTGAGAGGAGATTTGATTGAAGTGTTCAAAATCATGAAGGGTTTAGATAAAGTAAATAAAGAGAAACTGTTCTCATTGGCAGAAGGGTCGAGAACCAGAGGATACAGATTTAAAGTGAATGGCAAAAGAACCAAAGGCGACATGAGGAAAAACTTTTTTACGCAGTGAATAGTTATGATCTGGAATGCACTGCCTGAAAGGGTGGTGGAGGCAGAATCAATCGTGGCTTTCAAAAAGGAATTGGATAAATACTTGAAGGGAAAAATTTGCAGGGCTACGGGGAAAGAGCAGGGAATGGGACTAACTGGGGATTGCTATTACAAAGAGCCGGTACGGATTCAATGGGCGAATGGCCTCCTTCTGTGCTGTAACCTTTCTATGATTCTAAGTCATTCCATAATAACATTGCGAATTATTACATTTATAACTGGATTTTATAGAGGAAGTCATACGTATGGTTTGATTTTGCTTCATGAATGCTCATATGAATTATAAATAATGACTTTTAATTAACGGAACTACAGTGAGTGAGGGTGACTTTTTTTGCTTGACTATTCGCCCAGTTCCAAGAATCACAGGAAATAAGGATCACCCGACACTGCCTCAGCCCATCTGCTGCTGAAACCCACATCCATGCCTTTGTCATCTCTAGATTCGATTATTCCAATGCTGGCCTGGCTGACCTCCCATCTTCCACCTTCCATAAACTTGAGCTCACCCAAAACCCTTTGGCTCGGCGTCTATACTTGTCTGATTACAACTCTGCGAAGCACCTTGGGATAGTATTCTATGTTAATGGCGCTATATAAACACAAATTGTTGTTGTTGTTGTTGTAGTATCATCTATAATGACCACGGGAGGGATCCACACAGCTGAGAGAAGAATCTATGCAGCAGAGGGAGGGATCCATATAGCACGGCAAGGAATGCATACAGTACGGGGGTGATCTATACAGCACAGGAGAGGGATCTATACAGCACATGGGAGGAATCTATACAGCACAGGAGAGTTTTTATTCGTTCACGGGATGTGGGCGTCGCTGGCGAGGCCGGCATTTATTGCCCATCCCTAATTGCCCTTCAGAAGGTGGTGGTGAGCCGCCTTCTTGAACCGCTGCAGTCCGTGTGGTGACGGTTCTCCCACAGTGCTGTTAGGAAGGGAGTTCCAGGATTTTGATCCAGCGACGATGAAGGAATGGCGATATATTTCCAAGTCGGGATGGTGTGTGACTTGGAGGGGAACGTGCAGGTGGTGTTGTTCCCATGTACCTGCTGCTCTTGTCCTTCTAGGTGGTAGAGGTCGCGGGTTTGGGAGGTGCTGTCGAAGTAGCCTTGGCGAGTTGCTGCAGTGCATCCTGTGGATGGTACACACTGCAGCCACAGTGCGCCGGTGGTGAAGGGAGTGAATGTTTAGGGTGGTGGATGGGGTGCCAATCAAGCGGGCTGCTTTGTCCTGGATGGTGTCGAGCTTCTTGAGTGTTGTTGGAGCTGCACTCATCCAGGCAAGTGGAGAGTATTCCATCACACTCCTGACTTGTGCCATGTAAATGGTGGAAAGGCTTTGGGGAGTCAGGAGGTGAGTCACTCGCCGCAGAATACCCAGCCTCTGACCTGCTCTCGTAGCCACAGTATTTATATGGCTGGTCCAGTTAAGTTTCTGGTCAATGGTGACCCCCAGGATGTTGATGGTGGGGGATTCGGCGATGGTAATGCCGTTGAATGTCAAGGGGAGGTGGTTAGACTCTCTCTTGTTGGAGATGGTCATTGCCTGGCACTTGTCTGGCGCGAATGTTACTTGCCACTTATGAGCCCAAGCCTGGATGTTGTCCAGGTCTTGCTGCATGCGGGCTCGGACTGCTTCATTATTTGAGGGGTTGCGAATGGAACTGAACACTGTGCAGTCATCAGCGAACATCCCCATTTCTGACCTTATGATGGAGGGAAGGTCATTGATGAAGCAGCTGAAGATGGTTGGGCCTGGGACACTGCCCTGAGGAACTCCTGCAGCAATGTCCTGGGGCTGAGATGATTGGCCTCCAACAACCACTACCATCTTCCTTTGTGCTAGGTATGACTCCAGCCACTGGAGAGTTTTCCCCCTGATTCCCATTGACTTCAATTTTACTAGGGCTCCTTGGTGCCACACTCGGTCAAATGCTGCCTTGATGTCAAGGGCAGTCACTCTCACCTCACCTCTGGAATTCAGCTCTTTTGTCCATGTTTGGACCAAGGCTGTAATGAGGTCTGGAGCCGAGTGGTCCTGGCGGAACCCAAACTGAGCATCGGTGAGCAGGTTATTGGTGAGTAAGTGCCGCTTGATAGCACTGTCGACGACACCTTCCATCACTTTGCTGATGATTGAGAGTAGACTGATGGGGCGGTAATTGGCCGGATTGGATTTGTCCTGCTTTTTGTGGACAGGACATGCCTGGGCAATTTTCCACATTGTCGGGTAGATGCCAGTGTTGTAGCTGTACTGGAACAGCTTGGCTAGAGGCGCAGCTAGTTCTGGAGCACAAGTCTTCAGCACTACAGCTGGGATGTTGTCGGGGCCCATAGCCTTTGCTGTATCCAGTGCACTCAGCCGTTTCTTGATATCACGTGGAGTGAATCGAATTGGCCGAAGACTGGCTTCCGTGATGGTGGGGATATCGGGAGGAGGCTGAGATGGATCATCCACTCGGCACTTCTGGCTGAAGATGGTTGCAAATGCTTCAGCCTTGTCTTTTGCACTCACGTGCTGGACTCCGCCATCATTGAGGATGGGGATGTTTGCAGAGCCTCCTCCTCCCATTAGTTGTTTAATTGTCCACCACCATTCACGACTGGATGTGGCAGGACTGCAGAGCTTTGATCTGATCCGTTGGTTGTGGAATCGCTTAGCTCTATCTATAGCATGTTGCTTCTGCTGTTTAGCATGCATGTAGTCCTGAGTTGTAGCTTCGCCAGGTTGGCACCTCATTTTTAGGTACGCCTGGTGCTGCTCCTGGCATGCTCTTCTACACTCCTCATTGAACTAGGGTTGATCCCCTGGCTTGTTGGTAATGGTAGAGTGAGGAATATGCCAGGCCATGAGGTTACAGATTGTGCTTGAATACAATTCTGCTGCTGCTGATGGCCCACAGTACCTCATGGATGCCCAGTTTTGAGCTGCTAGATCTGTTCTGAATCTATCCCATTTAGCACGGTGGTAGTGCCACACAACACGTTGGATGGTGTCCTCAGTGTGAAGACGGGACTTCATCTCTACGAGGACTGTGCGGTGGTCACTCCTACCAATACTGTCATGGACAGATGCATTTGCGACAGGTAGATTGGTGAGGACGAGGTCAAGTAAGTTTTTCCCTCGTGTTTGTTCGTTCACCACCTGCCGCAGTCCCAGTCTGGCAGCTATGTCCTTCAGGACTCGGCCAGCTCGGTCAGTAGTGGTGCTACCGAGCCACTCTTGGTGATGGACATTGAAGTCCCCCACCCAAAGTACATTTTGTGCCCTTGCTACCCTCAGTGCATCCTTCAAGTGGTGCTCAACATGGAGGAGGACTGATTCATCAGCTGAGGGAGGACGGTAGGTGGTAATCAGCAGGAGGTTTCCTTGCCCATGTTTGACCTGATGCCATGAGATTTTATGGGGTCCAGAGTCAATGTTGAGGACTCCCAGGGCCACTCCCTCCTGACTGTATATCACTGTACCGCCACCTCTCTATCCAGCAGAGGAGAGGGATCTATACAGCACAGGAGAGGGATCTATACAGCACAGGAGAGGGATCTATACAGCACAGGAGAGGGATCTATACAGCACAGGAGAGGGATCTATACAGCAGAGGAGAGGGATCTATCCAGCAGAGGAGAGGGATCTATCCAGCAGAGGAGAGGGATCTATACAACACAGGAGAGGAATCTATAAAGCTCCCTGGTCTATATAAGCCCACCATACAAGGCGACCCTAACTGGCCCTATATTGGAAACTCACTCAGAGGTCATGGAGAGGCTGGTGTGAGATGTAGAAAGTGTCAGTGGGGAGATGTTCGCCTGAGGTTTGGGGTGAGACACCCCAGCCTGAGCTTTATTCTGCAGTGGGCTGTGTTAAGCCTGACCCGGGACTGCTTGGCGTCGATGCCAGCTGCCCCTGGCATTGGTGCACCATACAGTATATCTGCAGGCAAGATTACTGCAAGCGTTAGTGAGTCTAAACCAGGTTAAAAAACCTAAAGTCACTGCAAGAATTGCTTTGTTCTGAACCTGTGTGAAGGCAGTGTCCTCTCTCTGATATACCCGCAGTGGCCAGCAGAGAGTGTTGTCACATTGCAGAACACATGCTGGATATTTCCACTATAATTAACCCCTTCCTTCACCCAGCTTCCGACTCACAAACCCAAACTTACCCGGTTCCTCAGATCATCCTGGTTGTAATTTCACCTGGACGTCTACAGTAGGGTAGATCCTCACTTTCTGCAATAGTGCAAAGCGGCTGATGGCGAATCAGCCGCCTGTTTTACATCTCTCCCCATTTTTATTTCCATTGAAGTCAGTGAAAACAAACGGGAGCGGTGTGAAACAGGCGGCCGATTCGCCATCACCCGTTTTGCACTATTGCACAAAGTCAAAATGCCCCCCCAGTGATGGAGCCCCTGCGAGCTGCCGTATTTTGGAATCGTTAATTTGGTCTGAGCTTGGGCTGGAGCCCAGTTTTCTGTAGAATCGGCAAATCAGCTGACTTTGTCGGACTGGCAGTTCGGCATTTTGCTGTTTAATGTCGGGACGTTCCGATAAGAGCAGGGAGAGGAGGACGGGATGGTAGGACACACCTTCCTTTTTCTGTAAGTGTGTCTCACATTTGTGCACAGTGATTGCAGAGCACCCATCGCCTAAATGTCACTGCAAGACAAGAAATGTTAAGGGCTCAGCCCCTTTAAGGGGAACACAACCTGGTGCTTTTGAAGAGAATTACTGCTGAGTTTGTTATTTTGCAGTCAGGTTGTCCTCCATACCTAGGGTTGCCAACTCTCCAGGATTGCCCTGGAGTCTCCAGGAATTGAAGATTAATCTCCAGGATATCTGCTGGGAGCAACTCGGGAGAAAAATCACAGGGGTGTTAAATAAAATTGTAGTTATTTTTATTTTCTTTGAACACTTTCGATTATTAGTTATAAAAATATTAGTGATGGGAAAAAAGGCTGTTTGACTGAGAGTCGAGAATCATCCATTCGGGTAACGAAGAGTCCGTTCATTTCCCAATTGGCTGTGGGAAGGCAGTACGCTGTGAGAATGGACATGTTGGGCGACCAATGGCGAGAGTGTGGGTGGCAGGCCGGTTGGATGCAGGAGGTCATGTGATAAATCTCCAGGAATACGTCCAACCGGAGTTGGCAACCCAATACAGCGGGAATCACAGCGGTTCCCCCATATCCTACTATTCCATGACATCACCAAGGAATGTAAGGAATCTTACAACACCAGGTTATAGTCCAACAATTTTATTTTAAAATCACAAGCTTTCGGAGATTATCCCCTTCGTCAGGAGATTATCCCTTCACCTGACGAAGGGGATAATCTCCGAAAGCTTGTGATTTTAAAATAAAATTGTTGGACTATAACCTGGTGTTGTAAGATTCCTTACATTTGTCCACCCCAGTCCATCACCGACATCTCCACATCATGATCACCAAGGAAAAGCAACAAGGTCGGAAATCAGCACAGGAATGAGAGGGAGGGAGAACCAGTAGCCGTGTTCGGGTGCTCCCTTCAGTGCCCAGGTTTAGGAAGTAAAAATCAGCCAGGTTACAATCTCGAGATTGCTGGCTGCTGACACAAGCTGGAAAGTGTCGACGGATTGTGCCCAGTTATGATGCCTCCCGTTGTTGAGCACCCAGCTGACAGTCACTACCTATGCTCCCTCCGAAAGACTGAGTGTCTGAGTGAGATACTCAAAGCTGTCTGTACACAGCAGAATTCAGGAAACTACGGGAGAAATTTATAGCGGGAAGGAGAATGTGAGCTCCCTGCAGTGACTCTGGCTGTGTAACAAGAAATTGCATTTAATACAGAAAAACATCCCAAGGAGCTTCACAGAAACATAATAGGAGAAAAATTAACACCAAGCCAAAGAAAGAGAGATTAGGGCAGGTGACTAAAAGCTTGGTTAAAGAGGAAAGAGAGGCAGCAAGTTTAGGGTGGAAATTCCACGGCATGGGGTCTAGGCCATGTCAAAGGCTTCAGACAGGTGGAGAAAGATGAGGAGGGAAAGTTTACCACGGTCACTGTCACAGAGGATGTCATTTATGACTTTGATAAGAGCCATTTCAGTGCTGAGGCAGGGACGGAAACCTGATTGGAGGGATTCAAACATGGAGTTGCAGGAAATATGGGCACGGATTTAGGAGGCGGGAAAATGTTGAAGGACTTTGAAGAGGAAAGGGAGGGTGGAGATGGGGTGATAAATTTCAAAAACAGAGGGATTGAGCTGGGATTTTGTAGGTGGAGGGTGAAATTGGAGATTTGAAAAAGAGCGGGTCAGTATCCAAAGAGACTGAACCATTTATAATGTCGCTAGCATGGGGGCCAGGAAGGCATGTTGGATTGTCAGCTGATCAGTGGGAGTGGAGTCAAGGAAGCAGGAGGTGGGACTCATGGACAAGGTGAGTTCGGAGAGAGCATGAGGGGAGGTAGGAGAGAAATTAGAGAAAGATGCAGATTAGGGCAATGGCAGTGCAGGGCTTTCAGTGAGGTTTGACTTAGTGCGCAAGCTCACTCTCACACTATACACTGTAAATAGTGACAACTCCCTCCCAGTGAGTCCGACTCACACTATATACTGTAAATAGTGACAACTCCCTCCCAGTGAGTCCACTCTCACACTATACACTGTAAATAGTGACAACTCCCTCCCAGTGAGTCCACTCTCACACTATACACTGTAAATAGTGACAACTCCCTCCCAGTGAGTCCACTCTCACACTATACACTGTAAATAGTGACAACTCCCTCCCAGTGAGTCCACTCTCACACTATACACTGTAAATAGTGACAACTCCATCCCAGTGAGTCCGACTCACACTATACACTGTAAATAGTGACAACTCCCTCCCAGTGAGTCCGACTCACACTATACACTGTAAATAGTGACAACTCCCTCCCAGTGAGTCCGACTCACACTATACACTGTAAATAGTGACAACTCCCTCCCAGTGAGTCCGACTCACACTATACACTGTAAATAGTGACAACTCCATCCCAGTGAGTCCGACTCACACTATACACTGTAAATAGTGACAACTCCCTCCCAGTGAGTCCGACTCACACTATACACTGTAAATAGTGACAACTCCCTCCCAGTGAGTCCGACTCACACTATACACTGTAAATAGTGACAACTCCCTCCCAGTGAGTCCGACTCACACTATACACTGTAAATAGTGACAACTCCCTCCCAGTGAGTCCGATTCACACTATACACTGTAAATAGTGACAACTCCCTCCCAGTGAGTCCGACTCACACTATACACTGTAAATAGTGACAACTCCCTCCCAGTGAGTCCGGCTCACACTGTGCACTGTAAATAGTGACAACTCCCTCCCAGTGAGTCCGGCTCACACTATACACTGTAAATAGTGACAACTCCCTCCCAGTGAGTCCGACTCACACTATACACTGTAAATAGTGACAACTCCCTCCCAGTGAGTCCGGCTCACACTATACACTGTAAATAGTGACAACTCCCTCCCAGTGAGTCCGACTCACACTATACACTGTAAATAGTGACAACTCCCTCCCAGTGAGTCCGACTCACACTGTGCACCGTAAATAGTGACAACTCCCTCCCAGTGAGCCCGACTCACACTGTGCACTGTAAATAGTGACAACTCCCTCCCAGTGAGTCCGACTCACACTATACACTGTAAATAGTGACAACTCCCTCCCAGTGAGTCCACTCTCACACTATACACTGTAAATAGTGACAACTCCCTCCCAGTGAGTCCACTCTCACTATACACTGTAAATAGTGACAACTCCCTCCCAGTGAGTCCGACTCACACTATACACTGTAAATAGTGACAACTCCCTCCCAGTGTGTCCGATTCACACTGTGCACCGTAAATAGTGACAACTCCCTCCCAGTGAGTCCGGCTCACACTATACACTGTGAATAGTGACAACTCCCTCCCAGTGAGTCCGGCTCACATTGTGCACCGTAAATAGTGACAACTCCCTCCCAGTGAGTCCGACTCACACTATACACTGTAAATAGTGACAACTCCCTCCCAGTGAGTCCGACTCACACTATACACTGAAAATAGTGACAACTCCCTCCCAGTGAGTCCGGCTCACACTATACACTGTAAATAGTGACAACTCCCTCCCAGTGAGTCCGACTCACACTATACACTGTAAATAGTGACAACTCCCTCCCAGTGAGTCCGGCTCACACTGTGCACCGTAAATAGTGACAACTCCCTCCCAGTGTGTCCGATTCACACTGTGCACCGTAAATAGTGACAACTCCCTCCCAGTGAGTCCGGCTCACACTATACACTGTAAATAGTGACAACTCCCTCCCAGTGAGTCCGGCTCACACTGTGCACCGTAAATAGTGACAACTCCCTCCCAGTGAGTCCGGCTCACACTGTTCACCATAAATAGTGACAACTCCCTCCCAGTGAGTCCGGCTCACATTGTGCACCGTAAATAGTGACAACTCCCTCCCAGTGTGTCCGATTCACACTGTGCACCGTAAATAGTGACAACTCCCTCCCAGTGAGTCCGGCTCACACTATACACTGTAAATAGTGACAACTCCCTCCCAGTGAGTCCGGCTCACAATATACACTGTAAATAGTGACAACTCCCTCCCAGTGAGTCCGGCTCACAGTGTGCACTGTAAATAGTGACAACTCCCTCCCAGTGAGACCGGCTCACACTGTGCACTGTAAATAGTGACAACTCCCTCCCAGTGAGTCCGGCTCACACTGTGCACCGTAAATAGTGACAACTCCCTCCCACTGAGTCCGGCTCACACTATACACTGTAAATAGTGACAACTCCCTCCCAGTGAGTCCGGCTCACACTGTGCACCGTAAATAGTGACAACTCCCTCCCAGTGAGTCCGGCTCACACTATACACTGTAAATAGTGACAACTCCCTCCCAGTGAGTCCGGCTCACACTGTGCACCGTAAATAGTGACAACTCCCTCCCAGTGAGTCCGGCTCACACTGTGCACCGTAAATAGTGACAACTCCCTCCCAGTGAGTCCGGCTCACACTGTTCACCATAAATAGTGACAACTCCCTCCCAGTGAGTCCGGCTCACACTGTGCACCGTAAATAGTGACAACTCCCTCCCAGTGAGTCCGGCTCACACTGTTCACCATAACTAGTGACAACTCCCTCCCAGTGAGTCCGATTCACACTGTGCACCGTAAATAGTGACAACTCCCTCCCAGTGTGTCCGACTCACACCGTGCACCGTAAATAGTGACAACTCCCTCCCAGTGAGTCCGACTCACACTATGCACCGTAAATAGTGACAACTCCTATCTAGTATATCTGACTCCACATTGTAACAAAAGAAAGAACCCTCAGTATATCCCAAAGTAATTGATAGTCAATGAAGTACTTTTGAATTGTAGTCACTGTTGCAATGTCGGAAACACAGCAGCCAATTTGCGCACAGCAAGATCCCACAAACAGCAATGAGCTAGTAACCAGTTCATCTGTTCTAGTGAAGTTTATTGAGGGGTAAATATTGGCTAGAACACACAGGAAAACACCCTGTTCTTCTTTGAAGTAGTGTTATGGAATCTTTTACGTCCACCTGAGAGGGCAGAAGAGGCCTCGGTTTAACATCTCATCTGAAAGATGGCACCTCTGACAGAGTAGCACTCCCTCCGTACTACACTGGAGTGGGACAACCTCCTGAATCAGAGGTGACATTGCCACCACTGAGCTAAGGCTGACTCAACACTGTAAATAGTGACAACTCCCATCTAGTGAGGCTGACACCCACTGTGTACTGTAAATAGTGACAACTCCCTCTTAAAGAGATATTAGGACAGGTGAAAAAACCTTGGTCAAAGAGGTAGATTTTAAGGAGTGTCTTAAAGGCGAAAAGAGAGGTAGAGAGGCGGAGAGGTTTACGGAGTGAATTCCAGAGCCTAGGGCCTAGGCAACTGAAGGCATGGCTGCCAATGATGGAGTGAAGGAAATCAGGGATGCGCAAGAGGCCAGAATTGGAGGAGTGCAGAGATCTCGGAGGGTTGTAGGGCTGGAGGAGGCTACAGAGATAGGGAGGGGCGAGACCATGGAGGGATTTGCGTACTCACATTGTGTATTGTAAATACACAATCTGGTGAATCTGACTCCACACTGCAAAGCAAAAGAAAGAACTTACGAACATACAAAATTGATGGAAAAGACCTGCTGGTCCATCAAGCCTGCCCCACACCCACGATGATCGGAGCATCATAACCAAAACCTCCTCCCCCCTACAGCCCTGCCCGCTGCCATGTAATCTCCTGGGAGAGGCAAAGAAACAGAGTAAAAACCCACGGCTAATTAGGAAGAAATACCCTGGAACATTCCTCTCTGGTGATTGAAACCAGTCCAGGAGATCACACGGACCAAGTGTTATCTATAAAAACACTGACCTTCCATGTAATGCAATCTCTGCCCCAGTCAGGAATCGGTCCAGCTCCCTCTTGAAGGCAGAGAGTCTGCGCCCACCACACCAGCCATCAATGTATTCCAGAGGCTCACTGCTCCCTGGGAAAAGAAGAACTGCCTATCCAGTCTATTCCTACTCTTACATTGTTTGAACCCCTGTCCCCTGGTCCTCATCAAGCTGTTAAACTGGAATAATCTATCAATAGGGATGCTATCCAGCCCTTTAATTATTTTATAGACCTCTATCAGGTCACCTCTAAGTCTACCCTGTTCTAAAGTAAATAGACCAAGGTCCTCAAGCCTATCTGAGTAGCTAAGTTTCTTTAAGTTGGGAATCATTCTAGTAGCTCTCCTCTGGACCTTTTCCAAGGCCACTATATTACTCACCATGTGGGGGGACCAAAACTGGGCCCAGTTCTCTAGATGCGACCAGACCAGCGACCTCTACAGTGTCAAAATGGTGTCCTTTGATTTATGCTGAGTGGTTCTATTAATACCACCCAATACCTTGTTCACTTTAGCTACAGTTTTTCTACATTGGTCATGAACCTTTAATGACCTGTGTACAATAACACCAAGATCTTTACCTCTCTCAACCTCTATTCAGTATTGTTCACTGCAAATGATACGTGTGCTCTGTGTTGGGCCTACTAACATGCATGACACTACTTTAATCTAAATTAAACGTCATTTGCCAACATGTGGCCCACTCCCCTAGTATATCTAAATCTTTTTGGATTTGATTGCACTCCTTTATTGTCTTAATCCTTGCACAGATTTTGGTGTCATCTGCAAACTTACTGACCATACTCCCAACACCACTGTCCAGGTCATTAATGAAGAGTAGCAGGCCCAGGATCGATCCCTGGGGGGCACCACTAGTAACATGTCTCCAGGCTGAACCACACCCGTTAACTGCAACTTTTTTGCTGCGGGATTGGAGCCAGTTCCTAAACCAGCATTTCAAATTTCTACTGATACCACATGGTTCTATCTTGTGAAGTAACCTAGTTTGAGGTACCTTATCAAAGGCTTTCTGAAAGTCCAGGTAGACAATGTCTATCGGATTACCCACATCCACTACCCTAGTGACGTCCTCAAAAAACTCTATCAAATTTGTTACGCACGGCCTATTTTCTCGGAAGCCGTGTTGTGTATTTCTAACGGCCCCTTCCCTTTCTCAGTGATAACAAAGGGCATCTCTGATGATCCCTCTAGCATCTTCCCAATTATGGATGTCAGGTTGATAGGCCTGTAGTCCCCTAGCTCTGATTTGTCCTCTTTTTGAAAATAGGAACTACTTGAGCGAGCTTCCAGTCTAAGGGAACTATCCCTGACTCCATTGAACTATTGAAGATACAGGCGGGGCTCACAGAGCACCTGTCCCATCTCTTTAACCATCCTTGGATGAATTTCATCCGGACCTGGAGCCCTATCAATTTTGAGCTTTCCTAATCTATCCAAGATGACATTACTATCTATTTTAATATTAATAATGAGATTCAATACTAAGCACCCCTCACCTGGAACATAGGCATCGTCTAAAGGAGCATAGACTGATACAAAATAGTCATTTAGCAACTCTGCCATAACCTGAGAATCAGTTTAAATCTGCCCTACAGTATCCTTTAATGGCCCTATGCACTCCTTTCTGGTCTTCTGACGACTGACATAGCTAAAAAAGCTTTTGCTATTACTGCCACAATTACTCACCATCTTCTTTTCCAGAGATCTCTTAGCTATCCTTATGGCTGTTTTCATCTCCCTCAATTGCATACAATACGTTCCTCTGTTCTCTTGTGCATTAAATGCCTTAACTGTGCAGAATGCATTCGGTTTAATCTGATTTACCTCTGTACATTCCTTGTTTTTCTTTTATTTGTTCATGGGATGTGGGCGTTGCTGGCGAGGCCGGCATTTATTGCCCATCCCTAATTGCCCTTGAGAAGGTGGTGGTGAGCCGCCTTCTTGAACCGCTGCAGTCCGTGTGGTGACAGTTCTCCCACAGTGCTGTTAGGAAGGGAATTCCAGGATTTTGACCCAGCGTCGATGAAGGAACGGCGATATTTTCAAGTCAGGATGGTGTGTGACTTGGAGGGGAACGTGCAGGTGGTGTTGTTCCCATGTGCCTGCTGCCCTTGTCCTTCTAGGTGGTAGAGGTCGCGGGTTTGGGAGGTGCTGTCGAAGAAGCCTTGGCGAGTTGCTGCAGTGCATCCTGTGGATGGTGCACACTGCAGCCACAGTGCGCCGGTGGTGAAGGGAGTGAATGTTTAGTGTGGTGGATGGAATGCCAATCAAGCGGGCTGCTTTGTCCTGGATGATGTCGAGCTTCTGAGTGTTGTTGGAGCTGCACTCATCCAGGCAAGTGGAGAGTATTCCATCACACTCCTGACTTGTGCCTTGTAGATGGTGGAAAGGCTTTGGGGAGTTAGGAGATGAGTCACTCGCTGCAGAATACCCAGCCTCTGACCTGCTCTTGTAGCCACAGTATTTATGTGGCTGGTCCAGTTAAGTTTCTGGTCAATGGTGACCCCCAGGATGTTGATGGTGGGGGATTCGGCGATGGTAATGCCGTTGAATGTCAAGGGGAGGTGGTTAGACTCTCTCTTGTTGGAGATGGTCATTGCCTGGCACTTATCTGGCACAAATGTTACTTGCCACTTATGAGCCCAAGCCTGGATGTTGTCCAGGTCTTGCTGCATGTGGGCTCGGACTGCTTCATTATTTGAGGGGTTGCGAATGGAACTGAACACTGTGCAATCATCAGCGAACATCCCCATTTCTGACCTTATGATGGAGGGAAGGTCATTGCTGAAGCAGCTGAAGATGGTTGGGCCTGGGACACTGCCCTGAGGAACTCCTGCAGCAATGCCCTGGGGCTGAGATGATTGGCCTCCAAGAACCACCACCATCTTCCTTTGTGCTAGGTATGACTCCAGCCACTGGAGAGTTTTCCCCCTGATTCCCATTGACTTCAATTTTACTAGGGCTCCTTGGTGCCACACTCGGTCAAATGCTGCCTTAATGTCAAGGGCAGTCACTCTCACCTCACCTCTGGAATTCAGCTCTTTTGTCCATGTTTGGACCAAGGCTGTAATGAGGTCTGGAGCTGAGTGGTTCTGGCGGAACCCAAACTGAGCATCGGTGAGCAGGTTATTGGTGAGTAAGTGCCGCTTGATAGTACTGTCGACGACACCTTCCATCACTTTGCTGATGATTGAGAGTAGACTGATGGGGCGGTAATTGGCCGGATTGGATTTGTCCTGCTTTTTGTGGACAGGACATACCTGGGCAATTTTCCACATTGTCGGGGAGATGCCAGTGTTGTAGCTGTACTGGAACAGCTTGGCTAGAGGCGCAGCTAGTTCTGGAGCACAAGCCTTCAACACTACAGCCGGGATGTTGTCGGGGCCCATCGCCTTTGCTGTATCCGGTGCACTCAGCCGTTTCTTGATATCACGTGGAGTGAATCGAATTGGCCGAAGACTGGCTTCCGTGATGGTGGGGATATCGGGAGGAGGCCGAGATGGATCATCCACTCGGCACTTCTGGCTGAAGATGGTTGCAAACGCTTCAGCCTTGTCTTTTGCACTCACGTGCTGGACTCCGCCATCATTGAGGACGGGGATGTTTGCAGAGCCTCCTCCTCCCGTTAGTTGTTTAATTGTCCACCACCATTCACGACTGGATGTGGCAGGACTGCAGAGCTTTGATCTGATTCGTTGGTTGTGGAATCGCTTAGCTCTGTCTCTAGCATGTTGCTTCCGCTGTTTAGCATGCATGTAGTCCTGAGTTGTAGCTTCACCAGATTGGCACCTCATTTTCCGGTACGCCTGTTGTCAACCAAAATGGATTTGTTTTGCTCGGTGACCTTCTTTTAACATGCTGCTGAGCATGGCTTTAAATAGAACCCACATATCCTCAGTACTTGAGCACGGAGGTTGGCAAAGGCAGAGAGTGAATCTCCAACGGAGTGAACTGGTAACAGAGTGAAGACTTTCAACTGGGAATTTGGTGAATGTGGGAATCATGCTAAGTGATTTAAACCAAGGAACTGTAAATGAATCTATCAAGTTTTAAAACTTAAATAAAAAAATACATAAAATTTAAAAATAAGACTGAGACTAAGACCGAGCGAGAAATCAAGAAATCAAGAAAAAGTCAAAAAGTGACGTCGCAAGACAAGGAGGAGCACCGAGGGAGAGTCAGTAAATATTTAGTTCATTGGTTATTGCTCTTAGTGGTTAATGTCTCTCGTGGCTGGTTAGTGTTTTTAGTGGTTAGTGTTTTCATGTTAGATAAACGGTAATATGAACGTAAGAATCAGGAGCAGGAGCAGGCCATATGGCCCCTCAGGCCAGCTCCGCCATTCAATAAGATCATGGCTGATCTTTGACCTCAACTCCACTTTCCTGCCCGATCCCCACATCCCTTGATTCCCCTAGAGTCCAAAAATCTATCGATCTCAGCCTTGAATATACTCATCCACAACCTTCTGGGGTAGAGAATTCCAAAGATTCAGAACCCTCCAAGTGGAGAAATTCCTCCTCATCTCAGTCCTAAATGGCCGACCCCTTATCCTGAGACAGTGTTCCCTAGTTCTAGAGTCTCCAGCCAGGGGAAACAGACTCTCAGCATCTACCCTGTCAAGACCTCTCAGAACCTTACATGTTTCAATGAGATCACCTCTCATTCTTCTAAATTCCAGAGAGTATCGGCCCATTCTACTCAATCTCTCTTCATAGGACAACCCTCTCATCCCAGGAATCAATCTAGTGAACCTTCTTTGCACCGCCTCTAAGACAAGTACATCCTTCCATAGATAAGGAGACCAAAACTGTACACAATGTCCTGTACAATTGTAGCAAGACTTCCTTACTCTTTTACTCCAACCCCCTTGCAATAAAGGGCAACATACCATTTGCCTTCCAAATTGCTTACTGTACATGCATGTTAACTTTCTGTGTTTCGAATACAAGAACACCCAAATCTCTCTGAACACCAACATTTCTTAGTCTCTCACTTTTTAAAAAATATTCTGTTTTCAATTTTTCCTACCAAAGTGGATAATTTCACATTTCCCCGAATTATATTCTGTTCTTCCTACCAAAGTGAATTTCCCCACATTATACTCCATCTGCCACCTTCTTGCCCACTCACTTAACCTGTCTATATCCCTTTGCAGACTCTGTGTCCTCCTCACTGCTTACTTTCTCACCTAGTTTTGTATCATCAGCAAACTTGGATACATTACACTCGGTCCCTTCATCTAAGTCATTAATATAGATTGTAAATAGCTGAGGCCCAAGCTTGTGGCACCCCACTAGTTGAAACCTGCCAACCTGAAAAAATGACTCGTTTATTCCTACTCTCTGTTTTCTGTTGTTAACCAATCCATGCTAATCTATTACCCCCAATCCCATGAGCCCTTATCTTGCGTAACAACCTTTTATGTGGCACCTTATCGAATGTCTTTTGAAAGTCCAAATACTCTACATCCACTGGTTCCCCTTTATCTACCCTGCTAATTACATGCTCAAAAAACTCCAGTAGATTTGTCAAACACAATTTCCCTTTCATAAAACCATGGTGACTCTGCCTAATTATATTATGATTTTCTAAGGGCCCCATTTTCACGCCCTTAATACTAGATTCTAGCACTTTCCCTACTACTGATGTCAGGCTAACTGGCCTGTAGTTCCCTGTTTTCTCTCTCCCTCCTTTCTTGAATAGTGGGGTTATATTTGCTACCTTCTAATCCACTGGGACTGTTCTAGAATCTAGGGAATTTTGGAAGATCATAACCAATGCATCCACTATCTCTACAGCCACCTCTTTTAGAACCCTCGGATGTAGGCCATCAGGTCCAGGGGATTTGTCGGCTCTCAGTCTCATTAATTTCTCCAGTACTTTTTCTCTACTGATATTAATTACTTTAAGTTCCTCACTCTCATTAGCCCCTTTGTTCCCCACTATTTTCGTTATTTTTGTGTCTCCTGTGCAGACAGATACAAAATATTTGTTTAACGTCTCTGCCATCTCCTTATTCCCCATTATAATTTCTCCTGTCTCAGCCTCTAAGGGACCAACGTTTACTTTTGCTACTCTCTTCCTTTTTATATACTTGTAGAAGCTCTTACAATCCGTTTTTATATTTCTTGCTGGTTTACTCTCATTTTATTTTGTCCCTCTTTATCAATTTTTTGGTCGTCCTTTGCTGGTTTCTAAAACTCTCCCAATCCTCAGGCTTACTCCACTTTTTGGCAAAACTATAAGCTTCTTCTTTTAATCTAATACTATCCTTAACTTCTTTAGTTAGACACGGAGGGATCACTTTTCCCGTAGAGTATTTATCCCTCAATGGAATGTGTATATTCGTTGAGAATTACGAAATATTTCTTTAAATATTTACCAATTCTTATCTACCATCATATCTTTTACTCTAATTTCCCAATCTACCTTCGCCAACTCAGCCCTCATACCTATGTAATTAACTTTGTTTAAGTAAATTGCCATAAAGCTAAACAAACAGTTTTAAAAACTGTGAGCTAACATGGCAGGACAGCTGGGGCCCATCGCATGCACATCCTATACCATGTGGAAACTCCAGAACACTTCATGTATCCCAGAAAACCACATGTGCAGGAACTACCGCCAACTGCTCGAGCTCGAGCTCGGAGTTTCTGAGCTTGAGGGACGGCTGGCGTCACTACAGTGCGTACGGGAAGTTGAGAGTTTTGTGGATAGCACGTTTCAGGAGGTGGTCACCCCGCAGCCTACAGAGAGTTCAGGCGGAGAGGGAGTGGGTGACCACCAGACCCGACTAGGAGGAACAGGCAGGCAGTGCAGGAGTCCCCTGGGAGTGTGGCACTCACAAACTGGGATTCAGTGTTGAATACCAGTGAGGGTGTTGCTGCCTCAGGGGAGTGCAGTCAGGAGCAAATCCACGGCACCGTGAGAGACTCAACTGCACAGGGGGGCAAAAGAAAAGCAGTTGTTAAAGGGGATTCAATAGTCAGGGGGAGAGACGTTTCTGCACCCGTCAACGTGAGTCCCACACGGTGTGTTGCCTCCCTGGTGCCGGGGTAAAGGACATCACTGAGAGGGTGCAGAACATTTTGAGGAGGGAAGGGGAACAATCAGAAGGAATAGACAGGTTAATGTGTGTCTGGAGAAATGGTGCAGGAGGGAGGGCTTCAGATTCCTGGGCCAGGAGGGATCTGTTCAAGATGGACGGGTTGCACCTCAACAGAGCCGGGACCAATGTCCTCGTGAGGAGGTTAACTTGTGCTGTGGGGGAGGGTTTAAACTAATGTGGCAGGGGGATGGGCACCAGGATGAGACATTAGAGAGGAGAAACAAGGTGCACAGAGGACTGGGAGGGACAAGTAGCACTAGAGTAAAGAATAGTTCAGAAATAGGAGGGATCAGACAGGGGGCGAATGTAAGGCAGTCTACCCTGAGATTGGAGTGCATGTGTGTAATTGCAGGTAGTGTGGTGAATAAGGTTGGTGAACTACAGGCGCAAGTCGCCAAATGGGACTGTAATATAGTGGCAATTACAGAGACCCGGCTCAAAGAAGGAGGAGGATTGGATACTTAATATTCCCGGCTACAAGGTATTCAGGCAAGCTAGGGAACGAAAGAAAGGAGGTGGGCGGCAGTATTGATCAAAGAAACTATTATATCACTGGAAAGGGATGATGTAGTTGAGGGTCAAAGACAGAATCTATTTGGTTTGAATTAAGGAACAATCGAGGAGATATTACATCACTGGGTGTAGACTGTAGGACACCAAATAGTGGGAAGGAGATAGAGGAGAACATTTGCAGGCAAATTACAAAAAGATGCAAGAACTATAGAGCAGTGATAATGGAGAACTTCAATGCAGACTGGGATAGTGACAGTGCAAAAGGCAAAAAGGGGGAGGAATCCCCAGCCGTGCCTCTTGCCAAGCTGTTCCAGTACAGCTACAACACTGACATCTACCCGACAATGTGGAAAATTACCCAGGTATGTCCTGTCCACAAAAAGCAGGACAAATCCAATCCGGCCAATTACCGCCCCATCAGTCCACTCTCAATCATCAGCAAAGTGATGGAAGGTGTCGTCGACAGTGCTATCAAGCGGCACTTACTCACCAATAACCTGCTCACCGATGCTCAGTTTGGGTTCCGCCAGGACCACTCGGCTCCAGACCTCATTACAGCCTTGGTCCAAACATGGACAAAAGAGCTGAATTCCAGAGGTGAGGGTGAGAGTGACTGCCCTTGACATCAAAGCAGCATTTTACCGAGTGTGGCACCAAGGAGCCCTAGTAAAATTGAAGTCAATGGGAATCAGGGGGAAACTCTCCAGTGGCTGGAGTCATACCTAGCACAAAGGAAGATGGTAGTGGTTGTTGGAGGCCAATCATCTCAGCCCCAGAACATTGCTGCAGGAGTTCCTCAGGGCAGTGTCCTAGGCCCAACCATCTTCAGCTGCTTCATCAATGACCTTCCCTCCATCATAAGGTCAGAAATGGGGATGTTCGCTGATGATTGCACAGTGTTCAGTTCCATTCGCAACCCCTCAAATAATGAAGCAGTCTGAGCCCGCATGCAGCAAGACCTGGACAACATCCAGGCTTGGGCTCATAAGTGACAAGTGCCAGGCAATGACCATCTCCAACAAGAGAGAGTCTAACCACCTCCCCTTGACATTCAACGGCATTACCATCGCCGAATCCCCCACCATCAACATCCTGGGGGTTACCATTGACCAGAAACTTAATTGGACCAGCCATATAAATACTGTGGCAACAAGAGCAGGTCAGAGGCTGGGTATTCTGCAGCGAGTGACTCACCTCCTGACTCCCCAAATCCTTTCCACCATCTACAAGGCATAAGTCAGGAGTGTGATGGAATACTCTCCACTTATCTGGATGAGTGCAGCTCCAACAACACGCAAGAAGCTCGACACCATCCAGGACAAAGCAGCCTGCTTGATTGGCACACCATCCACCACCCTAAACATTCACTCCCTTCACCACCGGCGAACTGTGGCTGCAGTGTGTACCATCCACAGGATGCACAGCAGCAATTCGCCAAGGCTTCTTCAATAGCACCTCCCAAACCCGCGACCTCTACCACCTAGAAGGACAAGAGTAGCAGGTACATGGGAACAACACCACCTGCACGTTCCCCTCCAAGTCACACACCATCCCGACTTGGAAATATATCGCCGTTCCTTCACCGTCGCTGGGTCAAAATCCTGGAACTCCCTTCCTAACAGCACTGTGGGAGAACCGTCACCACACGGACTGCAGCGGTTCAAGAAGGCGGCTCACCACCACCTTCTCAAGGGCAATTAGAGATGGGCAATAAATGCTGGCCTCGCCAGCGATGCCCACATCCCATGACGGAAGTCTAGATTAAACTGCATTTATTTCAATGCAAGAAGTCTGATGGGCAAGGCAGATGAACTCAGGGCATGGATGGGTACATGGGACTGGGATGTTATAGCTATTACTGAAACATGGCTAAGGGAGGGGCAGGACTGGCAGCTAAATATTCCAGGGTACAGATGCTATAGGAAAAATAGAGCAGGAGGTAAGGGAGGAGGGGGAGTTGCGTTCTTGATTAGGGAGAACATCACGGCAGTAGTGAGAGGGGATATATCCGAGGGTTCGCCCACGGAGTCGATATGGGTAGAACTGAAAAATAAGAAGGGAGAGATCACTTTGATAGGATTGTACTACAGACCCCCAAATAGTCAACGGGAAATTGAGGAGCAAATATGTAAGGAGATTACAGACAGCTGCAAGAAAAATAGCGTGGTAATAGTAGGGGACTTTAACTTTCCCAACATTGACTGGGACAGCCATAGCATTAGGGGCTTGGATGGAGAGAAATTTGTTGAGTGTATTCAGGAGGAATTTCTCATTCAGTATGTGGATGGCCCGACTAGAGAGGGGGCAAAACTTGACCTCTTCTTGGGAAGTAAGGAAGGGCAGGTGACAGAAGTGTTAGTGAGGGATCACTTTGGGACCAGTGATCATAATTCCATTAGTTTTAAGATAGCTATGGAGAAGGATAGGTCTGGCCCAAAAGTTAAAATTCTAAATTGGGGAAAGGCCAATTTTGATGGTATTAGACAGGAACTTTCAGAAGTTGATTGGGAGAGTCTGTTGGCAGGCAAAGGGACGTCTGGTAAGTGGGAGTCCTTCAAAAATGTGTTAACCAGGGTTCAGGGTAAGCACATTCCTTATAAAGTAAAGGGCAAGGCTGGTAGAAGTAGGGAACCTTGGATGACTCGGGAGATTGAGGCCCTAGTCAGAAAGAAGAAGGAGGCATATGACATGCATAGACAGCTGGGATCAAGTGGATCCCTTGAAGAGTATAGAGATTGCCGGAGTAGAGTTAAGAGAGAAATCAGGAGGGCAAAAAGGGGACATGAGATTGCTTTGGCAGATAAGGCAAAGGTGAATCCAAAGAGCTTCTACAAATACATAAAGGGCAAAAGAGTAACTAGGGAGAAAGTAGGGCCTCTGAAGGATCAACAAGGTCATCTATGTGCGGAACCACAAGAGATGGGTGAGATCCTAAATGAATATTTCGCATTGGTATTTACGGTTGAGAAAGGCATGGATGTTAGGGAACTTGGGGAAATAAATAGTGATGTCTTGAGGAGTGTACATATTACAGAGAGGGAGGTGCTGGAAGTCTTAACGCGCATCAAGGTAGATAAATCTCCGGGACCTGATGAAATGTATCCCAGGACGTTATGGGAGGTTAGGGAGGAAATTGCGGGTCCCCTAGCAGAGATATTTGAATCATCCACCGCTACAGGTGAGGTGCCTGAAGATTGGAGGGTAGCAAATGTTGTACCTTTGTTTAAGAAGGGCGGCAGGGAAAAGCCTGGGAACTACAGACGGTGAGCCTGACATCTGTAGTGGGTAAGTTGTTAGAGGGTATTCTGAGAGACAGGATCTACGGGCATTTGGAGAGGCAGGGACTGATTAGGAACAGTCAGCATGGTTTTGTGAGAGGAAAATCATGTCTCACGAATTTGATTGAGTTTTTTGAAGGGGTAACCAAGAAGATAGATGAGGGCTGTGCAGTAGACGTGGTCTACATGGACTTTAGCAAAGCCTTTGACAAGGTACCGCATGGTAGGTTGTTACATAAGGTTAAATCTCACGGGATCCAAGGTGAGGTAGCCAATTGGATGCAACATTGGCTTGACGACAGAAGACAGAGGGTGGGTGTAGAGGGTTGTTTTTCAAATTGGAGGCCTGTGACCAGCGGTGTGCCTCAGGGATCGGTGCTGGGTCCGCTGTTATTTGTTATTTATATTAATGATTTGGATGAGAATTTAGGAGGCATGGTTAGTAAGTTTGCAGATGACACCAAGATTGGTGGCATCGTGGACAGTGAAGAAGGTTATCTAGGATTGCAACGGGATCTTGATAAATTGGGCCAGTGGGCCGATGAATGGCAGATGGAGTTTAATTTAGATAAATGTGAGGTGATGCATTTTGGTAGATCGAATCGGGCCAGGACCTACTCCGTTAATGGTAGGGCGTTGGGGAGAGTTATAGAACAAAGAGATCTGGGAGTACAGGTTCATAGCTCCTTGAAAGTGGAGTCACAGGTGGATAGGGTGGTGAAGAAGGCATTCAGCTTGCTTGGTTTCATTGGTCAGAACATTGAATACAGGAGTTGGGATGTCTTGTTGAAGTTGTACAAGACATTAGTTAGGCCACACTTGGAATACTGTGTACAGTTCTGGTCACCCTATTATAGAAAGGATATTATTAAACTAGAAAGAGTGCAGAAAAGATTTACTAGGATGCTGCCGGGACTTGATGGTTTGACTTATAGGGAGAGGTTAGATAGACTGGGACTTTTTTCCCTGGAGAGTAGGAGGTTGAGGGGTGATCTTATACAAGTCTATAAAATAATGAGGGGCATAGATGAGGTAGATAGTCAAAATCTTTTCCCAAAGGTAGGGGAGTCTATAACGAGGGGTCATAGATTTAAGGTGAGAGGGGAGAGATACAAAAGGGTCCAGGGGGGCAATTTTTTCACTCAAAGGGTGGTGAGTGTCTGGAACGAGCTGCCAGAGGCAGTAGTAGAGGCGGGTACAATTTTGTCTTTTAAAAAGCACTTGGACAGTTATATGGGTAAGATGGGTATAGAGGGATATGGGCCAAGTGCAGGCAATTGGGACTAGCTTAGTGGTATAAACTGGGCGACATGGACATGTTGGGCCGAAGGGCCTGTTTCCATGTTGTAAACTTCTATGATTCTATGAATAAAAAAAGAATTTTCTGGATCAGTGTGTTTCCAGCCCAACCAGGAAGAAAGCAGTGCTGGATCTAGTTCTGGGGTATCAAGTGGGGCAGGTGGAGCATGTTTCAGTGGGGGACCATTTGGGGAAAAGTGATCATAATATCATTAGGTTTAGAATAACTATGGGAAAGGACAAGGAACAATCAAATGTGAAAATGCTTAACTGGAGGAGGGCTAATTTCAGTGAGTTAAAAAGGGATCTTGCCCTGGTGGATTGGAATCAAAAAATGGTCGGCAAAACAATAATTGAACAATGGGAGGCCTTCAAGGATGAGTTGGTTCCTGTATAGAGTAGACACATCCTAACAAGTGGACAAGAAAGGCATCCATAGCTAGATCTCCCTGGATGGATAAAGATATAGAGATTAAAATGAAACAGAGAAAGGAGGCTTTTGACGAATGTAAGGTTCATAATACAGTAGAGAATCAGACTGAATACAGGAAGTACAGAGATCTAAAAAAAGGGAATCAGAGGAGCAAAGAGAGAGTATGAGAATAGGTTGGCGGCTAACATAACAGGGAACCGAACAGTCTTTTATAAACATATAAATAGTAAAAGGGTAGGCAAAGGAAGGGTGGGACTGATTAGGGACAGAGAAGGAGATAGTCTTTTGGAGGCTGAGGGCATGACTGAGGTACTAAATGAACTCTTCGCATCGGTCTTCACTAGACAAGAGGATGCTGCCATTTTGGCAGTAAAGGAGGAGCTAGGAGTGATATTGGACAGGATAAAAATAGATAAAGAGGACGTGCTTAAAAGATTGGCAGTACTCAAAGTAGAAAACTCACCCGGTCCAGATGGGATGCATCCTAGGTCACTGAGGGATGTAAGGGTGAAAATTGCGGAGGCTCTGGCCACAATCTTCCAATCCTCCTTAGATATGGGGACAATACCAGAGGATTGAAGGATTGCAAATGTTACATCCCTGTTCAAAAAAAGGGAGAGGGTTAATCTCGACAATTACAGGCCAGTCAGCCTAATGTTCGGAGGTGGAGAAACTTATGGAGACAATATTCCAGGACATAATTAATTGGCACTTGGAAAAGTCTGGGCCAATAAATGAAAGTCAGCACGGATCTGTTAAAGGAAAATCGTGTTTGACTAACTTGATTGAGTTCTTTGATGAAGTAACGGAGAGGGTTGATGAGGGCAATGTGGTTGATGTTGTGTATATGGACTTGTAAAAAGGGTTTGATAAAGTACCACATAATAGTCTTGTAAGCAAAACTCAGTGGCAGTGTGGGTACAAAATTGACTAGGGACATAAAGCAGAGAGTAGTGGTGAATGGCTGTTTTTCAGACTGGATGGAAGTATACTGTGGTGTTTTTTTTTATTCGTTCATGGGATGTTGGCATCGCTGGCGAGGCCAGCATTTATTGCCCATCCCTAATTGCCCTTGAGAAGGTGGTGGTGAGCCGCCTTCTTGAACCGCTGCAGTCCGTGTGGTGAAGGTTCTCCCACAGTGCTGTTAGGGAGGGAGTTCCAGGATTTTGACCCAGCAGCGATGAAGGAACGGCGATATATTTCCAAGTCGGGATGGTGTGTGACTTGGAGGGGAACGTGCAGGTGGTGTTGTTCCCATGTGCCTGCTACTCTTGTCCTTCTAGGTGGTAGAGGTCGCGGGTTTGGGTGGTGCTGTCGAAGAAGCCTTGGCAAGTTGCTGCAGTGCATCCTGTGGATGGTACACACTGCAGCCACTGTGCGCCGGTGGTGAAGGGAGTGAATGTTTAGGGTGGTGGATGGGGTGCCAATCAAGCAGGCTGCTTTATCTTGGATGGTGTCGAGCTTCTTGAATGTTGTTGGAGCTGCACTCATCCAAGCAAGTGGAGAGTATTCCATCACACTCCTGACTTGTGCCTTGTAGATGGTGGAAAGGCTTTGGGGAGTCAGGAGGTGAGTCACTCACCGCAGAATACCCAGCCTCTGACCTGCTCTCGTGGCCACAGTATTTATATGGCTGGTCCAGTTAAGTTTCTGGTCAATGGTGACCCCCAGGATGTTGATTGTGGGGGATTCGGCTATGGTAATGCCGTTGAATGTTAAGGGGAGGTGGTTAGACTCTCTCTTGTTGGAGATGATCATTGCCTGGCACTTATCTGGCGCGAATGTTACTTGCCACTTATGAGCCCAAGCCTGGATGTTGTCCAGGTCTTGCTGCATGCGGGCACGGACTGCTTCATTATTTGAGGGGTTGCGAATGGAACTGAACACTGTGCAATCATCAGCGAACATCCCCATTTCTGACCTTATGATGGAGGGAATCATTGATGAAGCAGCTGAAGATGGTTGGGCCTAGGACACTGCCCAACTGTGTTCCGATGGGTCAGTATTAGGACCACTGCTCTTTTTGATATATATTAATGATCTAGTCTTGGGTATAGAGGGTATAATTTCAAAGTTTGCGGATGACATGAAACTCGAAAATGTAGTAAACAATGTGGAGGATGGTAACAGACTTCGGGAGGACAGAGACAGACTGGTGAAATGGGCAGACACATGGCAGATGAAATTTAATACAGAGAAGTGTGAAGTGATACATATTGGTAGGAAGAATGAGGAGAGGCAACATAAACTAAATGGTACAATTTTTAAAGGGGGTGCAGGAACAGAGAGACCTGGGGGTGTATGTTCACAAATCTTTCCAGATGGCCGGACAAGTTTAGAAGGATGGTAAAAAGCAAATGGGATCCTGGGCTTTTTTAATAGAGGCAGGGAGTACAAAAACAAGGAAGTTATGCTAAACCTTTATAAAACACTGGTTAGGTCTCAGCTGGAGTATTGTGTTCAATTCTGGGCACCACACTTTAGGAAGGATGTCGAGGCCTTAGAGAGGGTGCAGAGGAGATTTACTAGAATGGTTCCAGGGATAAGGGACTTCAGTTATTTGGAGACTGGAGAAGCTGAGATTGTTCTTCTTAGAGTAAAAAAGGTTAAGAGGAGATTTGATAGAGGTGTTCAAAATCATGAACGGTTTTGACAGAGTAAATAAGGAGAAACTGTTTCCAGTGGCAGAAGAGTCGGTAACCAGGGGACACAGCTAGTTGCCTCACCAACGTGCTGTGTAAGGAAACAATCATTGATGGTATCCACAAAAGTCTCAGCAACTCTCCCCACTGCACTAGTTGGACTACACTACACTAAACTTGTATTTATATTGACCCTTTCATGACCTCAGGATGTCATAAAGTGCTTTACAACCAATGACTACTTTTGAAGTGTAGTCACTGTTATAATCTAGGAAATGCAGCAGCCAGTTTGCACACAGCAAGATCCCACAAACAACACTGAAATAAATGACAAGATAATCTTTTATGGTGATTTTGGTTGAGGGATAAATATTAGTCCAGGACACCGGGAGAACTCCCCTGCTCTTCTTTGAATAGTGCCATTGGATCTTACATGTCAACCTGAGAGGGCAGACAGAGCCTCGATCAGAAAGACGGGACCTCTGACCATGCAGCACTCCCTCAGTACTGCACTGAGTGGGAGTGGGGCATTAACCCACAACCTTCTGACACAGAGAGGGACATTGCTAGCACTGAGCTGAGGCTGACTCAACAGTGTAAATAGTAACAACACCCATCTAGTGAGTCGACTCACACTGTGTACTGTAAATAGTGACAACTATTTCCCAGTGAGTCCGACTCACACTACAAAGTGTAAATAGTGACCAGTCCTTTCCGGTGAGTCAAGCTCATACTGTGTTCTGTAAATAGTAACAACTCACTCCCAGTGAGGCCGGCTCGCACTGTGTACTGTAAATAGTGAAAATTGCCACCCAGTGAGTCCGACTTACACTGTGTAGTGATCTAGTGTATCTGACTCCACAATGTAAAGCAAAAGAGAGATTCTGCATTTATATAGATCCTTAAACAACCTCAGGTTGTCCCAAAGCACTTTCATCCAATAATGTACTTTTCCAGTCGCATGGTGTCATAGTAGGTACAGCACAGGAGGAGGCCATTCGGCCCATCATGCCTGTGCCGGCTCTTTGAAAGAGTAATCCGATTAGTCCTATTCCCATGCACTTTTCCCATGGCCCTGTAATTTTTTTCCCTGCAAGTATTATTCCAATTCCCTTTTGAAAGTTACTATTATCTGCTTAATCACCACCCTTTCAGGCAGCACATTCCAGATCATTACAACTCACCGCGTAAAAAATGTTTCCTCATGTCGCATCTGGCTCTTTTGCTGATCACCTTAAATAAGAACATAAGAACATAAGAAATAGGAGCAGGAGTAGGCCAATCGGCCCCTCGAGCCTGCTCCGCCATTCAATAAGATCATGGCTGATCTGATCCTAATCTCAAATTTAAATTCATGTCCAATTTCCTGCCCGCTCCCCGTAACCCCTAATTCCCTTTACTTCTAGGAAACTGTCTATTTCTGTTTTAAATTTATTTAATTATGTAGTTTCCACAGCTTCCTGGGGCAGCAAATTCCACAGACCTACTACCCTCTGAGTGAAGAAGTTTCTCCTCATCTCAGTTTTGAAAGAGCAGCCCCTTATTCTAAGATTATGCCCCCTAGTTCTAGTTTCACCCATCCTTGGGAACATCCTTACCGCATCCACCCGATCAAGCCCCTTCACAATCTTATATGTTTCAATAAGATTGCCTCTCATTCTTCTGAATTCCAATGAGTAGAGTCCCAATCTTCTCAACCTCTCCTCATATGTCCGCCCCCTCATCCCCGGGATTAACCGAGTGAACCTTCTTTGTACTGCCTCGAGAGCAAGTATGTCTTTTCTTAAGTATGGAGACCAAAACTGTATGCAGTATTCCAGGTGCAGTCTCACCAATACCTTATATAACTGCAGCAATACCTCCCTGTTTTTATATTCTATCCCCCGAGCAATAAAAGCCAACATTCCATTGGCTTTCTTGATCACCTGCTGCACCTGCATACTAACTTTTTGATTTTCTTGCTCTTGGACCCCCAGATCCCTTTGTACTGCAGTACTTTCCAGTTTCTTGCCATTAAGATAATAACTTGCTCTCTGATTTTTCCTGCCAAAGTGCATAACCTCACATTTTCCAATATTGTATTGCATCTGCCAAATCTCCGCCCACTCACCCAGCCTGTCTATATCCCCTTGCAGGTTTTTTATGTCCTCCTCACTCTCTACTTTCCCTCCCATCTTTGTATCATCTGCAAACTTTGATATGTTACACTCGGTCCCCTCCTCCAAATCGTTAATATAGATTGTAAAGAGTTGGGGACCCAGCACCGACCCCTGCGGAACACCACTGGCTACTGGTTGCCAGTCCGAGAATGAACCATTTATCCCAACTCTCTGCTTCCTGTTAGATAACCAATCCTCCACCCATGCCAGAATATTACCCCCAATCCAGTGATTCTTTATCTTGAGCAATAATCTTTTATGTGGCACCTTGTCGAATGCCTTCTGGAAGTCTAAATACACTACATCCACTGGTTCCCCTTTATCCACCCTGCACGTTATGTCCTCAAAGAACTCAAGCAAATTTGTCAGACATGACTTCCCCTTCGTAAAGCCATGCTGACTTTGTCCTATTAAATTATGCTTATCCAAATGTTCCGCTACTGTCTCCTTAATAATAGACTCCAAAATTTTACCCACCACAGATGTTAAGCTAACTGGTCTATAATTTCCAGCCTTCTGCCTGCTACCCTTTTTAAATAAGGGTGTTACATTAGCAGTTTTCCAATCTGCCGGGACCTTTGCCGAGTCCAGAGAATTTTGGAAAATTATTACCAAAGCATCCACAATCCCTACTGCCACTTCCCTCAAGACCCTAGGATGTAAGCCATCAGGTCCAGGGGATTTATCCGCCTTGAGTCCCATTAATTTACTGAGTATCAATTCCTTAGTGATTTTAATCGTATTTAGCTCCTCCCCCACTAGAGCCCCCTGTTTGTCCAGTGTTGGGATAGTCTTAGTGTCCTCTACCATAAAGACTGAAACAAAATATTTGTTCAGCATTTTTGCCATCTCCATGTTTCCCACCATTAATTTCCCGGTCTCATCCTCTAAGGGACCTACGTTTGCCTTAACCACCCTTTTTCTTTTTATATAACTATAGAAACTCTTGCTATCTGTTTTTATATTTTTTGCTAATTTATTTTCATAACCTATCTTCCCTTTCTTAATCAATCCTTTAGTTACTTTTTGCTGTCTTTTGAAGACTTCCCAATCTTCTATCCTCCCACTTCGTTTGGCTACCTTATATGTCCTTGTTTTTAGTCGGATACTATCCTTAATTTCTGTGTCCTCTGGATACTGACCCTTCTGCCACTGGAAACAGTTTCTCCATATTTACTCTGTCAAAACTATTCATGATTTTGAACACCTCTATCAAATCTCCTCTTAACCTTCTCTGTTCTAAGGAGAACAACCCCAGCTTCTCCAGTCTCTCCACATAACTGAAGTCCCTCATCCCTGGAACCATTCTAGTAAATCTCTTCTGCACCCTCTCTAAGGCCTTGACATCTTTCCTAAAGTGCGGTGCCCAGTATTGAACACAATACTCCAGCTGAGGCCTAACCAGTGTTTATAAAAGGTTTAGCATAACTTCCTTGCTTTTGTACTCTATGCTTCTATTAATAAAGGCAAGGATCCCATGTGCTTATTTAACAGCCTTCTCAACTTGTCCTGCCACCTTCAAAGATTTGTGTATGTGCACCTCCAGATTCCTGCACCCCCTTTAAAATTGTACCATTTAGTTTATATTGCCTCCCCTCATTCGTCCTACCAAAATGCATCACTTCACACTTATCTACATTAAATTTCATCTGCCATGTGTCTGCCCATTTCACCAGTCTGTCTCTGTCCTCCTGAAGTCTGTTACTATTCTTCACATTAGTTACAACATTTCTGAGTTTCGTGTCATCTGCAAACTTTGAAATTATACCCTCTATACCCAAGACCAGGTCATTAATATATATCAAAAAGAGCAGTGATCCTAATACTGACCCCTGGGGAACACCACTGTATACTTCCCTCCAGTGTGAAAAACAACCATTCACCACTACTCTCTGATTTCTGTCCCTTAGCCAGTTTTGTATCCACACTGCCACTGTCTCTTTAATCCCATGGGCTTTAATTTTGCTAACAACCCTATTATATGGTACTTTATCAAATGCCTTTTGAAAGTCCATATAAACAACATCAACCGCACTCCCCTCATCGACCCTCTCCGTTACTTCATCAAAGAACTCAATCAAGTTGGTCAAACACAATTTTCCTTTAACAAATCCAGGCTGACTTTCATTTATTGGCCCAGACTTTTCCAAGTGCCAATTTATTTTTCCCGGAATATGATCTCTAAAAGTTTCCCCACCACCAATATTAGGCTGACTGGCCTGTAATTACCGGGTTTATCCCTCTCCCCTTTTTTGAACATGGATGTAATATTTACAATCCTCCAGTCCTCTGGCACCGCTCCCATATCTAAGGAGGATTGGGAGATTGTGGCCAGAGCTTCTGCAATTTCCCCCCTGACTTCCCTCAGTAACCCAGGATGCATCCCATCCGGACCGGGTGACTTTTCTACTTTGAGTACTGCCAATCTTTTAAGTACCTCCTCTTTATCTATTTTTATCCTATCCAATATCACTCCTAGCTCCTCCTTTACTGCTCCAATGGCAGCATCCTCTTCTCTAGTGAAGACGGATGCGAAGTATTCATTTAGTACCTCAGTCAGGCCCTCTGTCTCCACAATCGGTCCCACCCTTCCTTTGACGATCCTTTTACTATTTATATGTTTATAAAAGACTTTTGGGTTCCCTTTTATGTTACTCACTAATCAATTCTCATACTCTCCAAGTGAGTCCGACTTAAACAATGCAGTGTAATAAGTGACAACTCCCTCCCAGTGAGTCCGACTCACACTGTGTACTGTAAATAGTGACAACTCCCACACGGAGAGTGCCACTCACACTGTGTACTGTAAATAGTGACAAATCCCACACGGAGAGTGCCACTCACACTGTGTACTGTAAATAGTGACAAATCCCACACGGAGAGTGCCACTCACACTGTGTACTGTAAATAGTGACAAATCCCACACGGAGAGTGCCACTCACACTGTGTACTGTAAATAGTGACAAATCCCACACGGAGAGTGCCACTCACACTGTGTACTGTAAATAGTGACAAATCCCACACGGAGAGTGCCACTCACACTGTGTACTGTAAATAGTGACAAATCCCACACGGAGAGTGCCACTCACACTGTGTACTGTAAATAGTGACAACACCCACACGGAGAGTGCCACTCACACTGTGTACTGTAAATAGTGACAACACCCACACGGAGAGTGCCACTCACACTGTGTACTGTAAATAGTGACAAATCCCACACGGAGAGTGCCACTCACACTGTGTACTGTAAATAGTGACAACACCCACACGGAGAGTGCCACTCACACTGTGTACTGTAAATAGTGACAACACCCACACGGAGAGTGCCACTCACACTGTGTACTGTAAATAGTGACAAATCCCACACGGAGAGTGCCACTCACACTGTGTACTGTAAATAGTGACAAATCCCACAGGGAGAGTGCCACTCACACTGTGTACTGTAAATAGTGACAACTCCCACACGGAGAGTGCCACTCACACTGTGTACTGTAAATAGTGACAAATCCCACAGGGAGAGTGCCACTCACACTGTGTACTGTAAATATCGATAACTCCCTCACGGTGAGTCCGACTCACACTGTGTACTGTAAATAGTGACAAATCCCATCCAGTGAATCTGACTCCCACTATGCACTAGAAATAGTGACACCTCCCACACAGTGAGTCCGACTCATACTGTGTACTGTAAATAGTGACAACACCCACCTAGTGAGTCTGAATCACACTTTATCCTGTAAATAGTGACAACATCCATCTGGTGAGTCTTTCACATCTACTCAAGAGGGCAGACGGGGCCTCGGTTTGAAAGACGGCACTCCTGACAGTGCAGCACTCCCTCCTTACTACACTGAAGTGGGACATGAACAAACAACCTTCTGACACAGAGGTGACTTTGCTACCATTGAGCTAAGGTTAACTGTGTAAAGCGACAACTCCAATTTAGTGAGTCTGGCTCACACTGCATTCTGGAAACAGTGACCAGTCCTTCCTGGTTCGTGACAACACCCTCCCAGTGAGGCCAGCTCACATTGTGTAGTGTAAATAGTGACAACCCCCTCCTATTGTGTCCGACTCACATAGTCTACTGTAAATAGTGACAACATCCATCTAGTGAGTCTCCCTCACACCGTGTACTGTAGTGACAACACCCATCTAGTGAGTCTGCCTCACACTGTGTAGTGTAAATACTGATAATTCCCAACTACTCTGTCTGATCCCACAATGCAAAGCAGAGGAAAGAACTTGCATTTATATAGGTCCTTTCACGACCTCAGGACATCCCAAAGCTCTTTACAGCCAATGAAGTTCTTTTCAAGTGTAGTGACTGTTATATCACAGGAAATGTAGCAGCCAATTTGCGCACAGCAAGATCCCACAAACAGCAATGAGTGAACTGATCAGGTAATCAGTTTTAATGATGTTAGTTGAGGGATAAATATTGGCCAGGACACCGGGGAGAAGTCCCTGCTCTTCTTTGAAATAGTGCCATGGGATCTTTCATATCTACTCAAGAGGGCAGACAGGGCCTGGGTTTAACATCTCATTCGAAAGACGGCACTTCCAACAGTGAGACTAGAGCCCACAACCTTCTGACACAGAGGCGACTTTGCTACTACTGAGCTAAGATTGACTGTATATAGCGACAACTCCAATCTAGTGAGTCCGACTCATACTGCATTCTGTACACAGTGACCAGTCGCTCCTGCTGAGTCCGACACACTGTGTACTGTAAATTGTGACAACACTCTCCTGCTGAGTCCGACACACTGTGTACTGTAATTAGTGACAACACTCTCCTGCTGAGTCCGACACACTGTGTACTGTAATTAGTGACAACACTCTCCTGCTGAGTCCGACACACTGTGTATTGTAAATTGTGACAACTTCCATCTGCTAAATCAGTCTCGCAATATGCACAGTAAATAGTGGCACCTCCCAAACAGTGACTCCAACTCACACTAAGTACTGTAAATAGTGAAAACTCCCTTCCAGTGAGTCTGACTCACACTATGTACTTTTAAATAGTGACAACTCCGTCCCAATTAGTCCGGCTTACACAGTGTACTGTAAATAGTGACAGTTCCCTCCCAGTACGTCTGACTTATACTATGTAGTGTAAATAGAGACAACTCTCTCCCAGTGTGTCTGACGCACACGGTGCACTGTAAATAGTGACAACACCCATCTGGTGAGTCCGACTCACGTTGTGTACTGTAAGTAGTGCAATTCCCTCCCAATGCATCCAATTTATACTGTGTAGTGTAAATAGTGAAAACCCCCTCACACTGTGTACTGTAGTGACAACACCCATCTAGTGAGTCTGCCTCACACTGTGTGCTGTAGTGACAACACCCATCTAGTGAGTCTGCCTCACACTGTGTGCTGTAGTGACAACACCCATCTAGTGAGTCTGCCTCACACCGTGTGCTGTAGTGACAACACCCATCTAGTGAGTCTGCCTCACACTGTGTGCTGTAGTGACAACACCCATCTAGTGAGTCTGCCTCACACCGTGTGCTGTAGTGACAACACCCATCTAGTGAGTCTCCCTCACACTGTGTAGTGTAAATAGTGACAACACCCATCTAGTGAGTCTCCCTCACACTGTGTACTGTAGTGACAACACCCATCTAGTGAGTCTCCCTCACACTGTGTAGTGTAAATAGTGACAACACCCATCTAGTGAGTCTCCCTCACACTGTGTACTGTAGTGACAACACCCATCTAGTGAGTCTCCCTCACACTGTGTAGTGTAAATAGTGACAACACCCATCTAGTGAGTCTCCCTCACACTGTGTACTGTAGTGACAACACCCATCTAGTGAGTCTCCCTCACACTGTGTAGTGTAAATAGTGACAACACCCATCTAGTGAGTCTCCCTCACACCGTGTACTGTAGTGACAACACCCATCTAGTGAGTCTCCCTCACACTGTGTACTGTAGTGACAACACCCATCTAGTGAGTCTCCCTCACACTGTGTAGTGTAAATAGTGACAACACCCATCTAGTGAGCCTCCCTCACACTGTGTAGTGTAAAAACTGATAATTCCCAACTACTCTGTCTGATCCCACAATGCAAAGCAGAGGAAAGAACTTGCATTTATATAGGTCCTTTCACGACCTCAGGACATCCCAAAGCTCTTTACAGCCAATGAAGTTCTTTTCAAGTGTAGTGACTTATATTACAGGAAATGTAGCAGCCAATTTGTGCTCAGCAAGATCCCACAAACAGCAATGAGTGAACTGACCAGATAATCTGTTTTAATGATGTTAGTTGAGGGATAAATATTGGCCAGGACACCGGGGAGAAGTCCCTGCTCTTCTTTGAAATAGTGCCATGGGATCTTTTACATTCACCTGAGAGGGCAGACGGAGCCTCGGTTTAACATCTCATTCAAAAGACGGCACTTCCGACAATGCAGCACTCCCTCCATACTGCACTGAAGTAAGACATGAATCCACAACCTTCTGACACAGAGGTGACATTGCTACTACTGAGCTAAGTTTAACTGTCTATAGCGACAACTCCAATTTAGTGAATCCGACTCACGCTGCATTCTGTAAACAGTGACCATTCCCTCCTGGTGAGTCCGACACACACTGTCTACTGTAAATAATGACAACACTCATCTGGTGAATCTGACTCACACTTCGTACTGTAAATCGTGACAACTCCCTCACAGTGAGTCCGACTCACACTGTCTACTGTAAATAGTGACACCACCAACCTAGTGTGTCCGACTCACATTGTGCACAGTAAGTAGTGACAACTCCCATCTAGTGAATCCGACTCACGCTGTGTGCTGTAAATAGTGACAACTCTCTCCCAGTGTGTCTGACTCACACGGTGTACTGTAAATAGTGACAGCACCCATCTAGTGAGTCTGACTCACACGGTGTACTGTAAATAGTGACAGCACCCATCTAGTGAGTCTGACTCACATGGTGTACTGTAAGTAGTGACAACACCCAACTAGTATGTATGTCTTTCATTGTGTATTGTAAATAATGACAATACCCATCTAGTGAGTCCGACTCACATTGCATACTGTAAACAGTGACCAGTGCCTCCCGGTTAGTCTAACTCCTACTGTGTACTGTAAATAGTGTAACAGATCCGGAGGTGACACCAATTGATTTTCAATGTTTTATTTATTAATAGTCAAATCAAACATGTAAAGGTATCAAATATTTAGACACCAAAGATCAAAACAATATTACCCCGTTTGATCTCTGGGCAGAGGTCGTAATTAAGTTAGTGACCTGGTCATTTTGAGTTTTCTCACAGTGAGGTAGTCTTCTGATAGTCGGGTGTTCTTCTGACTGTGGTGTCATCTTCAGACAGCGAAGTGTTCTTCCCACAGCTGGTGGTCTTCACTGATCCCTCTGCCCTGAGCTCAAAAGATGTTGGTTTTACGTCCCCCCGACAGGAAACTCGCACCATATATGGAACAACACTCATAAGATCCTTATAGATTAACAAGTTGTTTTTCAAAGAATTCAAGATGGTCAGCTTGTTTTAACATTACTCATTTAACCATGAGACCCTTTTCAAGGTAGCTTTGTCTCGCTATCTCGTCATGGTCCTGGTCTTGTTGCTATCTTTGGATTATTGTTCTGCTTTTTGGGTCATTTTTCCTCTTTATCACATTGTTGCCATATCTAGCAGGGAGGGTGACAGGGGTCAGTCACTAGTCAGAGGTTAACAGTTTACAATTCAGCAAAATAGCTGCACACTCAGCAAAATACACAGCACAACCTGCAGAGCATGATGCTTAATAGCCTTAAGAAAAAAATGTCAATTTTTCCCTATTTCCAATATTCTTACAGATTCCTCACCTTGAGTGGGAGAAGACTAAGTCTTCGACCCCTCACTTATTTAATCAATCTAGTCCAATCGGGGAATGGTTTGGAATGGCACACATTCTGTTTTAACTTGGAGATCCACCTGCGGACCCAGCAGGTAGACACTATTAGGGATATGTAGGACTTGTATGATCAGGAAAGCATAGGACGTTAAATGTGCCCATGGGGATTCACCAGCATTATAGACATTTTCCCACCATGATTTAGCCCCAAGGGTTTGTATACCTTTCTCTATTTCCTTGTTATCCTGCTGCATTTGACCAGATGTTTCTGAGAAGTAACGCTCCTATCCAAGACGTCCTTAAGACTGAATGTAAGGGGGGAATGGGCTGCCCTAAACGAATTACAGCCTGTAATGCTTCCTCCATCAAGTCCCCATGTATCTTCAGTCTGGTGATGTCATGATCAACTACAGTTACCGGGGCGGCCCGATGGGACCCCACTTCGAATTCGTGGGAGGGGGTTACACATCCCATTGAGCATGTTAGTGGATACTTCCTACCTCCAGCTCATGTTCCTGATAGCACTTTTAAGTGCACTTGATGCATTTGCGGCCAAAATTTACCACCATTCATAAGCTTTCTGTCTGGAGGGTAATGTTTACTTGCATTTTTGTATCATTGTGACCATAAAAGGCACCAATATCTTAGCCCCAATTTAGTTATTCTGGTTGGTGTAATGCAAAGTGTTAACCGCCAAACCGGACATATGGTGTTGCCTTACGTGCAGTGCTTCTTGTTAGTTGTAACACAATACTCCCTCTCTCCGAATAAATGACATTGCTCCATCTCAAATTCAATAGTACAATTAGGGGTTTCTTCATCTAGGGTGAAACCACAAGCTGGCAGTGCACTTTGTAAAACATCACATCTGCACAACCAGGATCCACTTTTCCTGGAACAGCATCAAGTGTTCGGTGCAATCCAGATCACTTCTTTTCCCCTTTACTGATATCTTCGATCTTTGGATAATTTACAATTCCTTATATATATCATCCTCCAACAAGCCCATCGATTCCACTTTAGATACTTTCATTGGTTTTACATCAGCAGACAGAAATGGCATTGCCACTACCGCAGGAATCAGTCACAAAACAATGTCACTTTGCTTGCAAGGCTTCCTGGCATAATACACCAATCCAAGTCTTCACACTTTACACCAATCCATATTCCCGTCTGATTTCCAGATTTCCATTTGTTTGTACAATATAAAATTTGGGATCCAATTGTTTGATTGTTGGAGGCCCAGGACATTGCTGCAGGAGTTCCTCAGGGCAGGGTCCTAGGCCCAACCATCTTCAGCTGCTTCATCAATGACCTTCCCTCCATCATAAGGTCAGAAGTGGGGATGTTCGCTGATGATTGCACAGTGTTCAGTTCCATTCGCAACCCCTCAGATAATGAAGCAGTCCGTGCCCGCATGCAACAAGACCTGGACAACATCCAGCTTGGGCTGATAAGTGGCAAGTAACATTCACGTTAGACAAGTGCCAGACAATGACCATCTCCAACAAGAGAGAGTCTAACCCACTCCCCTTGACATTCAAAGGCATTACCATCGCCGAATCCACCACCATCAACATCCTGGGGGTCACCATTGACCAGAAACGAAATTGGACCAGCCACATAAATACTGTGGCTACAAGAGCAGGTCAGAGGCTGGGTGTTAGAACCATAGAATATAGAAAAGATACAGCACAGAAGTGGGGCCATTCGGCCCATTGTGTCCGTGCCGGCTCGAAGAACAACCAGGTGCCCATTCTAATCCCACCTTCCAGCACTCGGTCTGTAGCCCTGCAGCTTACAGCACTTTAAGTGCAGGTCCAGGTACTTTTTAAAAGAGTTGAGGGTCCCTGCCTCTACCACCAATTCGAGCAGCGAATTCCATACACCCACCACCCTCTGGGTAAAAAAGTTTTTCCTCATGTCCCCTCTAATCCTTCCGTCAATCAGCTTAAATCTATATCCTCTAGTTCTTGAACTCTCCGCTAAGAGAAACAGGTACTTCCTGTCTACTCTATCTGGGCCCCTCATAATTTTGTACACCTCAATCAAGTCTCCCCTCAGCCTCCTCTGCTCCAAGGAAAACAACCCCAGCCTCTCCAATCTCTCCTCGTAGCTGCAATTTTCAAGCCCTGGCAACATTCTTGTAAATCTTCTCTGCACTCTCTCCAGAGCAATTACGTCCTTCCTGTAATGTGGTGACCAGAACTGTGCACAATACTCCAGCTGTGGCCTTACCAGCGTTTTATACAGTTCCATCATTACATCCCTGCTTTTGTATTCTATACCTCGGCTAATAACAGAGAGCATTCCATATGCCTTCTTCACAACCTTATCTACCTGTACTGCCACCTGCAGGGACCTGTGCACATGCACTCCAAGGTCTCTCACTTCCTCTATCCCTCTCAATATATTTCCGTTTACTGCGTATTCCCTTTTACTGTTTGCCCTCCCTAAGTGCATTACCTCACACTTCTCTGGGTTGAACTCCATTTGCCACTTTTCCGCCCACTCCACCAACCCATTGATATCTTCTTGGAGTCTACAGCTATCCTCTTCACTATCAACTACACGGCCAATTTTTGTGTTGTCTGCAAATTTGCCAATCATGCCCCCTACATTCAAGTCCAAATCATTAATATATACCACAAACAGCAAGGGACCCAACACTGAGCCCTGTGGCACACCACTGGAAACAGATTTCCATTCGCAAAGACATCCATTGACTTTTACCCTTTGTTTCTTGTTACTGAGCCAATTTTGGATCCAAATTTGGGTATTCTGGGAGAGTGACTCACCTCCTGACTCCCCAAAGCCTTTCCACCATCTACAAGGCACAAGTCAGGAGTGTGATGGAATACTCTCCACTTGCCTGGATGAGTGCAGCTCCAACAACACTCAAGAAGCTCAACACCATCCAGGACACAGCAGGCCGCTTGATTGGCACCCCATCCACCACCTTAAACATTCACTCCCTTTACCACCGGCGCACTGTGTACCATCCACTGGATGCACTGCAGCAACTCATCAAGGCTTCTTCGACAGCACCTCCCAAATCCGTGACCTCTACCACCTAGAAGAAAAAGGGCAGCAGGTACATGTGAACAACACCACCTGCACGTTCCCTCAAAGTCACACACCATCCCGACTTGGAAATATATCACTGTTCCATCATCGTCGCTGGGTCAAAATCCTGGAACTCCCTTCCTAACAGCACTGTGGGAGAACCTTCACCACACGGACTGCAGCAGTTCAAGAAGGCGGCTCACCACCACCTTCTCAAGGGCAATTAGGGATGGGCAATAAATGCTGGCCTTGCCAGTGACGCCAATGTCCCGAGAATGAATTTTAAAAATCGCTTTTGAATCTGAACATTGTAAATACCCTCCATACATAATTGCCTTTAGGATAAGTTGTTCCTTAGTCCTTGTTAGTCTGAATGATTGCCAATATCCCTAACCTGTCTCTTTGCCAGTTGTTTTATTAAAACCAGGGACACCCCTTGTTCTGATATAACATCCCCATCTGCCTATTCATTCCTTTTGAGTAATCCCTCTCATTGCTTGTCCGTTATCTCGATGTGAGTTCACCTAAATCTCTTCCCAATTGCGCTTAGTAAATCTGTGTACCATTTCTCTTACTGTGATAAAAATCTAATACATTCAATTACATAAATCAGAAGACAAATGATACAGAAGGAAAAATTTAACAAAGCAGCTCTGACTGCAAATTATAACAAGCTCCTTGTGTTTGCATCACCACAAGTTCGTTCACGCATCTTTTGCAGTGCCTCCCATTTTAAAGTTTTAGGTTCAATTTTAGATCACGTTTACATTGTCTGCACTCAGACACGGGGCAGAGAAATATCCACATCAGCCCAGGTATCAGTTCCCCTGCTCGACACAACAATCCAAATTGGGCACCTTCTCTAATGCAGTTTTCCTGTCATAGACCGTTAACTTGGGCAAGTTTAGCCTTTGCTTCTCCGTCTAAATATCCCACAGAATGTGGTTCTGCCAATTTGATAAATACTTGGGTCGTAACATCCTCGATAAGTAAGGATAGGGTAAAAATCGAGGTTTATTCTTATCCCTAAATTGGCCCATTGGGTGAATAGGAGCATCCCCCAGATTGCGGATTGTTGATACAGGTGGAACTTCAACCCTTACATTTGTTTCCCCATTTCCCTTCGAATACCAATGGACGGTCGTGGTCCCTTAACATATCCGGGACTTCAGCTCGCATCAAAAACCTCAGTGTCTGATCAATAAACGAAAGCACACATGCTCCGTATGCCGTACAAACCGTTGCCTCTCCATTCCCTTTGCTCACTCATATCCCGAGTATTTTTTTAACCGCTTTCTCAACCTGCCCTGCCACCTTCAACAATTTGTGCACATATACCCCCAGGTCTCTCTGTTCCTGCACCCCTTTTAGAATTGTACCATTTAGTTTATATTGCCTCTCCTCATTCTTCTTACCAAAATGCATCACTTCGCACTTTTCTGCGTTAAATTTAATCTGCCATGTGCCCACCCATTCCACCAGCCTGTCTATGTCCTCTTAAAGTCTATCACTATCCTCCTCACTGTTCACTACACTTCCAAGTTTTGTGTCATCTGCAAATTTTGAAATTGTGCCCTGTACACCCAAGTCCAATTCATTAATATATATCAAGAAAAGCAGTGGTCCCAGCACTGACCCCTGGGGAACACCACTGTACACCTCCCACCAGTCTGAAAAACAACCGTTCACCACTACTCTCTGTTTCCTGTCACTTAGCCAATTTTGTATCCATGCTGCCACTGCCCCTTTTATTCCATGGGCTTCAACTTTGATGACAAGCCTATTATGTGGCACTTTATCAAACGCCTTTTGAAAGTCCATATACACCACATCAACCGCATTACCTCATCAACACTCTCTGTTACCTCATCAAAAAACTCAATCAAGTTTGTTAAACACGATTTGCCTTTAAGAAATTGGTGCTGGCTTTCCTTAATTAATCCACACTTGTCCAAGTGACTATTAACTTTGTCTCCGAGTTTCATTTCTAAAAGTTTCCCCACCACCGAGGTTAAACTGACTGGCCTGTAGTTGCTGGGTTTATCCTTACACCCTTTTTTGTACAAGGGTGTAACATTTGCAATTCTCCAGTCCTCTGGCACCACTCCCATATCTAAGGATGTTTGGAAGATTATGGCCAGCACCTCAACCCTTACTTCCCTCAGCAACATAGGATGCATCCCATCTGGACTGGTTGACTTATCTACTTTAAGTGCAGCTAGTCTTTCTAGTATCTCCTCTTTATCAATTTTTAGCCCATCCAGTATCTCAACTACCTCCTCTTTTACTGTGACTTTGGCGGCATCTTCTTCCTTGGTAAAGAGACATGCAAAGTACTCACTCAGCCATGCCCTCTGCCTCCATGCCTAGATCTCCTTTTTGGTCCCTAATCAGTCCCACCCCTCCCCTTACTACCCGTTCACTATTTATATGCCTATGGAAGATTTTTGGATTCCTGTTTATATTGGCCACCAGTCTATTCTCATACTCTCTCTTTGCCCCTCTTATTTCCTTTTTCACTTCTACATTCAGCCTGGTTCTCACTTGTATTATCAACCTGACATCTGTCATACACCCCTTTTTTCTGCTTCGTCTTATCTCTTTCATCATCCAGGGAGCTCTAGCTTTAGTGTGAATGTACCTAGACTGTACCTGAACCATCACTTCTTTAAAGGCCACCCATTGTTCGATTACAGTTTTGTCTGCCAATCTTGGATTCCAATTTACCCGGGCCGGATCTGTTCTCAACCCACTGAAATTGGCCCTCCTCCAATTGAGTATTTTTACTCTAGATTCCCGTTTGACCTTTTCCATAACTATCCTAAACCTTATGATACTATGATCGCTGTTCCCTAAATGCTCCTCCACTGACACTTGCTCCACTTGGCCCACCTCATTCCCCAGAACCAGATCCAGCAATGCCTCCTTCCTCGTTGGGCCGGAAACATACTGATCAAGAAAGTTTTCCTGAACACCCTTCAAAAATTTCTTCTCCTCTTTGCTCTTTACACTATTACTATCCCAGTCTATATTAGGATAGTTGAAGTCCCTCGTTATCATTACTCTATGGCTCTTGCACCTCTCTGTAATTTCCCTGCAAATTTGTTCCTCTATCTCCTTCCCACTGGTTGGTGGCCTATAGAATATACCCAGTGGTGTAATGGCACCTCTATTGTTTCTTAACTCTAACCAAATAGATTCTGTCCTTGACCCCTCCAGGACATCCTCTCTCTCCAGCACTGCAATATTCTCCTTAATCAATACTGCCACCCCCCCTCCCCCTCCTTTCTATCCTTCCCTATCTTTCCTGAACACCTTATATCCAGGAATATTTGGTACCCAATCCTGCCCTTTTTTGAATCAGGTCTCCGTTATCGTCATGACATCATATTCCCATGTGACTATTTGCGCCTGCAGCTCACCAACCTTGTTTACCACGCCTCGTGCGTTTACACACATGCACTGCAAACCTATCTTAGACCTTCATGTATTCTCTCGTAGTCTGATCCTACCTAATACCATGCTATATTTTACTCTAGTGCTATCTGTCACTCCCAATCCTTTGTGCACCTTGTTTCTCCTTTCCAATGCTACATCCTGGTGCCCATCCCCCTGCCAAATTAATTTATACCCTCCCCCACAGCACTAGTGAACCTCCCCTAAGGACATTGGTCCCGGCCCTGTTGAGGTGTAACCTGTCCGGCCTGTACAGGTCCCACATCCCCCAGTGCCGGTCCCAATGTCCCAGGAATCTAAAGCCTTCCCTCCTGCACCACCTCTCCAGCCACGCATTCATCTGCTCTATCCTCCTATTTCTATTCTCACTAGTGCGTGGCACCTGGGAGTAATCCAGAGATTAATACCTTTGAGGTCCTGCTTATTAATCTCTTTCCTAGCTCCCTAAAATCTGCCTGCAGGACCTCATCCCTCTTTCTACCTATGTTGTTGGTACCGATATGGACCATGACCTCTGGCTGTCCACCTTTCCCCCTCAGAATTTTCTGCAACCGCTCAGTGATATCCTTGACCCTGGCACCAGGGAGGCAACATACCATCCTGGAGTCACGTCTGCGGCCGCAGAAACACCTATCTGTTCCCCTAACTATAGAATCCCCTGAATCACTATTGCTTTTGTATTGAATACCTCGTTATCACACCTCTCTGTCCCACAGCATCTAACTGTAATTGTCATGTCCTGAAGATACTCATCTCTGGTCTAGTTTCTACCCCCATTATGTTTTCTATCACTCTCCACCTCTCATTCCCATTTTATCCGCACATCTTTTGTGGGCATTTATTACAGTACTGTATATTGGACGTTAGTCACTTACGGCACATTTTACAGTTTCTAAGTCCCTTCATATTATACTCCCCAATAATAAATGTAATTATTATCTCGTTGTCCATTTCGCTTCATCTGTGGAGAAAGCACAAAGAATTATTTCTTCCACCTCCAGTTTTTTTGGAGACTTGGAGTAGAACACCCTACACAGTCCTGACCTGATGTCTCAACAGTCTGTGGTCTTGGACTCTCTGTACTTTGCTACCGACGGCTGTAGACCCACAGAGTCAAAATGATCCCAAATGTGGCACTAATTCTGTGTTAGACAACATGATTTTAAAACTTCTTTGCAGTACTGACTGACAGAGCCAGCTTCATCACAGCAGCTCCAGACTCAGGCAGATTTCAACTCAATTTAAAGAAACTTTGCCGAATTGAAAAGAAAACAATTGATTTTGATCTCAAATCTCAGACATAATTAGAATATAGTCTCGTAACTGTATGATAATTCTTCAAACTCTTTTGACTTCTTCTTGTACATTTAACAGTGGTACTGTGCTAAGAAAACACAATGACTGAAATGCTTATATTAAACGACCGGGACTATAAAGGGTGAACGCTGCTTCAGTTTTGTGAAAAAAGTGGAAATGGAGCCAGCTGCAGCCTGCGTGCTGCAGAGTGTAAAAAACTTAAAGAGACAGGAGACCAAAAACCAAAGAAAAATCCAGATGGAATCTTCCCTTTTCACCTTTTCCCCCTGTTTTAAATCATCTCTCTATCTCTCATCTTCATTTTCAGTATCTGATGTTTCCTACTTAACTCAATTTTGTACCAATTCAAAATTTTGGCTCTCCTGTTTACAAGTTTTCTCCTTCCCCTCCGTTGCTGGAAGGACGGGGTATAGTGAATGGAAAGGGGGGACCAGGGAACCAGTTGGGAGTTCCACTCTCTTCCTCGGTTCACTTTCTAGAACCTCGACGACTGCCTCTCTCCCTTCTGGTCTTTTACTCTGTAACACGCTTTGGGTTTGCTTAAATGATCCTTTGACTTCTGCAACTTCGCTGTCGTGATCTAAAGTTTCACGATCTACTTTATTCTCATCATTGGCTCCTTGTGTCATTGTGTTGTCTGGGGAGCAATAGTTCACAGCCTCCTCTGCCAATCATCTCCTCCTCTCCATCACCACCCACTTGGGTCATTGTACATATACTATCTCTCTTAACTCTCAACTGTTCTTGGTACCATTGTGTCTGTTTCTGTTGTTGCTAGTCAGGAGGGTTATTAATTTATCTAATTTTTGTTCCATCCCTCCCGGTTTTTGGGGAGTTAAGGTCCAATTTCCCTCATTGTTTCTCCGCCAAGGTGGGGGCTGCATTACTCCGGCAGTCTATGGCGTAGTGACCCATTTTCTGACATCAGAAGCATCTGCCGTTATGACCTTCTGTTCCTCCCATGACTCCTCCACTACAGTGCCTTGTCGGTTTGTCCCGTAACTCCTGAATCATTAACTTGCACCGTGTGTGCTCTATCAAATTTATGGGTCGACATATAATCTCCCTTAAAGCCCCTCTACAGCCGGCGAGTTCCGACTCTAGTCTCCCATTTTTCTCTGTAAGTCTATCTCTCTCTCGTAATATTTTCTGACTCTGTAGTCCCTGTGATGTCGCAATCTTAGCCACCAACGGTGAACTCTCCAGCATCGTAAGGACATTGGTCAGACATTCTTTCAACCTCTCGTTTTAATCTGACTGTCTCTTAATTTCCTCTAACTGCTTCCTATTTTCCCTATTTAATTGTTCAATACGTTCCTCACTCTTAAGTGCACACAAGTTAGCCGCCCACATAAGGGTCCTTTTACCAACTCTCTCCTTCATCTTTTTATTTCAAACTTGCTCCTCGACCCATTCTATAGCTGTCTAATAAGCCTCATCCTTCTCCGCTATTTTGGAGATTAATTCTACTGGTTCCTTGGATCCCTTTAGTTTCTTTTTCAGTTTCTTTTCGAACATTTCATGGACACTTGCCATGATCACTTATGCTGAACAAAACCTCACTTCCGGAACTTGAACAAGTCGCATCTTTTGTGGTCAAATTAAGTCTGTCAATATTTAAACATATTTTTGTCTAGATGTTTGATTCTATGTCAACATGAAACATTGAATAGTCATCTCCTGGCTGGCTCGCCAATTGTAACAGATTCAGAGGTGACACCAATTGGTAATCAATGTTTAATTTATTAATAGTCAAATCAAACATGTAAAGGTATCAAATATTTAGACACCAAAGATCAAAACAATATTACCCCGTTTGATCTCTGGGCAGAGGTCGTAATTAAGTTAGTGATGTGGTCATTTTGAGTTTTCTCACAGTGAGGTAGTCTTCTGACTGTGGTGTCATCTTCAGACAGCGAAGTGTTCTTCCCACAGCTGGTGGTCTTCACTGATCCCTCTGCCCTGAGCTCAAAAGATGTTGGTTTTACGTCCCCCCGACAGGAAACTCGCACCATATATGGAACAACACTCATAAGACACTATAGGTTAACAAAGTTGTTTTTCAAAGAATTCAAGATGGTCAGCTTGTTTTAACATTACTCATTTAACCACGAGACCCTTTTCAAGGTAGCCTTGTCTCGCTATCTAGCTATGGTCCTGGTCTTGTTGCTATCTTTGGATTATTGTTCTGCTTTTTGGGTCATTTTTCCTCTTTATCACATTGTTGCCATATCTAGCAGGGAGGGTGACAGGGGTCAGTCACTAGTCAGAGGTTAACAGTTTACAATTCATCAAAATAGCTGCACACTCAGCAAAATACACAGCACAACCTGCAGAGCATGATGGTTAATAGCCTTAAGAAAAAAATGTCAATTTTTTCCCATTTCCAATATTCTTACAATAGTGACAACTCCCTCCCAGTGAGTCTGACTCGCGCTGTGTTCTGTAAATAGTGACAACTCCCTCCCAGTGAGTCCGACTCGCGCTGTGTATTGTAAATAGTGACAACTCCCATCTGGTGAATCTGACTCCCATTTTGTACTATAAATAGTGACAACTCCCTCCCAGTGAGTCTGGCTCACACTTTGTACTGTAGTGACAACTTGCTCACAGTGAGTCCAACTTACACTGTTTGTTGTAAATAGTGACAACTTCCTCCCAGTGAATCTGACTGTTACTATGCACTGTAAATAGTGACACCTCCCAAACAGTGAGTTTGACTGTGTACTGTAAATAGTGACAACTCCCTCCCAGTGAGTCCAACTCACACTATGTACTGTAAATAGTGACAACTCCCTTCCAGTGAGTCCAACTCACACTATGTACTGTAAATAGTGACAACTCCCTTCCATTCACACTGTGTACTGTAAGTAGTTACAACTCCCATCCAGTGAGTCCGACTCACACTGTGTACTGTAAATAGTGACAACTCCCTCCCAGTCCCTCGCTGTGTACTGTAAATTGTGACAACTGTAAGTCCAGCTTACAGTATGTACTATAAATAGTGACAACACCCATCCAGTGAGTCCGACTCATACTGTCTACTTTAAGTAGTGACAACTCACTCCCAGTGAGTCCGATTCCCACTGTGTACTGTAAATAGCGCCAGCACTCTCCCAGTGAGTTTGGCTCTCACGCTGTACTATAAATAGTGACACATCTCTCCCAATGAGTCTGGCTCACACTGTGTACTGTGAATAGTGACCACCCATTCCCAGTGAGTCCAACTCACACTGTATGCTGTAAATAGTGAGCACTACCTCCCAGTGTGTCCGTTTTATACTGAAATAGTACAACTCTCTCACAGTGAGTCCGACTCACACTGTGTACTATAAATTGTGTCAAAACCCCTCTAGTGTGTCCGACCCACACTGTGTACTGTAAATAGTGACAACACCCATCTAGTGTGTCCGACTCACACTGTGTACTGTAAATAGTAACAACTCCCATCTAGTGTGTCCAACTCACACTGTGTACTATAAATAGTAACAACACCCACCAAGTGTGTCCGACTCACACTGTGTACAATAAATAGTAACAACTCCCATCTAGTGTGTCCGACTCACACTGTGTACTGTAAATAGTAACAACTCCCATCTGGTGTGTCCGACTCACACTGTGTACTGTAAATAGTAACAACACCCATCTAGTGTGTCCAACTCACACTGTGTACTGTAAATAGTAACAACTCCCATCTAGTGTGTCCGACTCACACTGTGTACTGTAAATAGTAACAACTCCCATCTGGTGTGTCCGACTCACACTGTGTACTGTAAACAATAACAACTCCCATCTAGTGTGTCTGACTCACACTGTGTACTGTAAATAGTAACAACACCCACCTAGTGTGTCTGACTCACACTATGTACTGTAAATAGTGACAACTCCCATCTAGTGTGTCCGACTCACACTATGTACTGTAAATAGTAACAACTCCCATCTAGTGTGTCCGACTCACACTGTGTACTGTAAATAGTAACAACTCCCATCTAGTGTGTCCGACTCACACTGTGTACTGTAAATAGTGACAACTCCCATCTAGTGAGTCCGACTCACACTGTGTACTGTAAATAGTGACAACACCCATCTAGTGCGTCCAACTCACACTGTGTACTGTAAATAGTAACAACTCCCATCTGGTGTGTCCGACTCACACTGTGTACTGTAAATAGTAACAACTCCCATCTAGTGTGTCTGACTCACACTGTGTACTGTAAATAGTAACAACACCCACCTAGTGTGTCTGACTCACACTATGTACTGTAAATAGTGACAGCTCCCATCTAGTGTGTCCGACTCACACTGTGTACTATAAATAGTAACAACACCCACCTAGTGTGTCTGACTCACACTGTGTACTGTAAATAGTAACAACACCCACCTAGTGTGTCTGACTCACACTGTGTACTGTAAATAGTAACAACACCCACCTAGTGTGTCCGACTCACACTGTGTACTGTAAATAGTGACAACTCCCATCTGGTGTGTCCGACTCACACTGTGTACTGTAAATAGTAACAACACCCACCTAGTGTGCCCAACTCACACTGTGTACTGTAAATAGTAACAACTCCCATCTAGTGTGTCCGACTCACACTGTGTACTGTAAATAGTAACAACACCCACCTAGTGTGTCTGACTCACACTGTGTACTGTAAATAGTAACAACACCCACCTAGTGTGTCTGACTCACACTGTGTACTGTAAATAGTAACAACACCCATCTAGTGTGTCCGACTCACACTGTGTACTGTAAATAGTAACAACTCCCATCTGGTGTGTCCGACTCACACTGTGTACTGTAAATAGTAACAACACCCACCTAGTGTGCCCAACTCACACTGTGTACTGTAAATAGTAACAACTCCCATCTAGTGTGTCTGACTCACACTATGTACTGTAAATAGTGACAACTCCCATCTAGTGAGTCCGACTCACACTGTGTACTGTAAATAGTGACAACACCCATCTAGTGCGTCCAACTCACACTGTGTACTGTAAATAGTAACAACTCCCATCTAGTGAGTCCAACTCACACTGTGTTCTGTAAATAGTGACAACTCCCATCTAGTGTGTCTGACTCACACTGTGTACTGTAAATAGTAACAACTCCCATCTAGTGTGTCCGACTCACACTATGTACTGTAAATAGTGACAACTCCCATCTAGTGAGTCCGTCTCACACTGTGTACTGTAAATAGTGACAACACCCATCTGGTGTGTCCGACTCACACTGTGTACTGTAAATAGTAACAACTCCCATCTAGTGTGTCCGACTCACACTGTGTACTGTAAATAGTAACAACACCCACCTAGTGTGTCTGACTCACACTGTGTACTGTAAATAGTAACAACACCCACCTAGTGTGTCTGACTCACACTGTGTACTGTAAATAGTGACAACTCCCATCTAGTGTGTCCGACTCACACTATGTACTGTAAATAGTAACAACACCCATCTAGTGTGTCCGACTCACACTGTGTACTGTAAATAGTAACAACTCCCATCTGGTGTGTCCGACTCACACTGTGTACTGTAAATAGTAACAACACCCACCTAGTGTGCCCAACTCACACTGTGTACTGTAAATAGTAACAACTCCCATCTAGTGTGTCCGACTCACACTATGTACTGTAAATAGTGACAACTCCCATCTAGTGAGTCCGACTCACACTGTGTACTGTAAATAGTGACAACACCCATCTAGTGCGTCCAACTCACACTGTGTACTGTAAATAGTAACAACTCCCATCTAGTGAGTCCAACTCACACTGTGTTCTGTAAATAGTGACAACTCCCATCTAGTGTGTCTGACTCACACTGTGTACTGTAAATAGTAACAACTCCCATCTAGTGTGTCCGACTCACACTATGTACTGTAAATAGTGACAACTCCCAACTAGTGAGTCCGACTCACACTGTGTACTGTAAATAGTGACAACACCCATCTGGTGTGTCCGACTCACACTGTGTACTGTAAATAGTAACAACACCCACCTAGTGTGCCCAACTCACACTGTGTACTGTAAATAGTAACAACTCCCATCTAGTGTGTCCGACTCACACTATGTACTGTAAATAGTGACAACTCCTGAAGGGATTCGCAAAATTTCACATGTTCCCCCCACCCCGAAGATTTATTGGAGTTATTAAAGTAACCCTGGTGTGACTGTTTTAAAAAATCCAAGGTCTCTCAAAATGGCTGCAGTCAGACACATGGCCAAGGACCGGCAGATTTGAAATTGCATTCTCAACAACTTGGCAGGTTTTCGTGTCTAGACAGGTTTCTTTAAACAATGCAGCTGCATTCTAGCCCTGAGGCAAGCTATCAACATGGCCGGTCAACACATCAAAATTCGAGCAGGAAGTGATCGCAGGACAAAAGGTGAACCATCAAGGTACATTCGGAACAATGGTAAAGCAGTTAGCAAACAGATCGATACAGGAACCGGACATTAATGTAAATGGGCCAGAGTTGGGGTCCTTTGTCTTACGTTTCGTGCTTAAATCAAACAATGAAGCAAGCTGATAAGGTATGAAAAAAAACCTGTTACCAAGAGGGTATAACTGAAACTGCCCAGTATATTTCTGGGTAGTAGGAGGAGTAGCTGCTCTCTTCGCCTCTTGGCCCTGTCCTGTCTGTCTGCTAGCAACTAAGAAGGAAGCCATCCAGTAAACCTCGCAACCACATGTCGACTGCAGCAGCAGGCACAGGGGCCAGGCCTTTTCATCTGTTTTCACCGGTGAGCATTAATTTTCTGGCTGCCACAAGACAACCTAGCATAAGTGTAAGGTTGGGGGTTAAGGGATATTGCTAAACTTGTGATTTTAGAATTTTCCCTCGATGTGTCCGTTTCTTTCAACCCGATAAGTGTAAGACTGTATTACATCCATAGCGATTTTCTTTTATCTTCTGTATTATACTGTTTACTTTGTAGTTTTAGTTTTCTTATTAATAAACATTGGTTTTCCTTGTACCAATCCACTGGTCTGTTTGTCTGTCTTTGTTACCACTCGATAAGTCCTCAGCTCAGAATCAGGAAGGGGTAAGCGATTCGCAACCGCACTGCGGGCAGGGCAGCTCAGGAAAAACATAACTGGCTGACCTATTATAAGCCCGAGAAACAGTAAAAAACCCCTTACAGAAATGGCGAGCCAGGTAGGAGCTGAGGCGAAAGTGTGTAACAAGACAGACAGTGGTGCGGAGGAGGAATCCGCAATGGAGATAAGGTTGTCTGCCTATGTGTGCGGCAAGGTAAATATCGCGAAAAAGTGGGTGGGCGATATGTTAAAGGCCGAGCGTCCCATAGATGCAGCCGTCCAGTGGACAGCAAGTAAACAGTATAAGAAAAGTATTGAGAAGGCGGTCTGGCTCTTGTGTTTTAAAAAGCAGGTCTTGGTACTAGACCGTGCTGTAGCAGCGCGAGCAGCCAAGATTAAACAGTTGACCCTAGAGCTGCAGGAAAAGACAGCAGCCGAAGAGCAAGGGGTAGCAGCGCTCCAGGCAATAAACCAAGAAAGGGCGCAGATGGCAAGGGACCACCAGGCAAAGGTAGAGCGCCTGGAATACCAGATCGCTGAGCTCAAAAGTAGCGCTAGAGGTAGAATGGAACACCTGGAATACCAGGTCAGAGAGGCGAGAGGCAGTGAGGTTTGGTTAATGGATAAGATCCACAGCCTCACCCAAGAATTAAAAGAGCAGGAGGAGAAAGTAGGCGAGGTAAAGGCAGCATATAAGCTGGCCTGCGCCCAGGGGTTTGAGGACGCAGATCATCGCCCCTGCAGGCAAGAAATAGAACGTTTGGGCATGGCCTTAGCGAGGGCGAAGGGCATGGTATGCCTCCTTAGCCCGAAGGCGGGCCAGTCGGATTTTACCGGCAACCCAAGCAGGGAAGTCCCACAGGCAGCTCCCAGAACGACACTGGTTAGGGAACCAGAGGCTTCACGGCCACCACCCATAGCCCCGAGTTTTCAGGAGGTCTGGCAGCAAGGGGGGGTGGAGGATGAAGCATTAGGGGAGACCCAGCAAGCCCTGGTAGATAGACCAGGACCGGGACCAGTGTACCCCCTCCGACAACGGAGGTACGGCCCGCCCGCCGATGGCGAGGACCTAGGGGCCATCCAGAACCAGTTTGTAGTGCCGCATGGCACCCCACAGCTCAGGGCCATGGTTAGCCATATCCCTAAGCTTACAGTGAGGGGAGACCCCTCTCTACACTTCCGTGAGATAGAGCAGGCAGCGTGCGTTAATGACTGCGATGAAGCAGAACAAGCAAAAATGCTGCTGTTTTCTCTGGGGAGTGACCTCCTCCAAACCTTATCAGATGAGTGCAAAAGGGGGCAGAAAGATTACGAGGAGTTGAAGGATGAGATATTGGAGGCCATGGGACTAAATGATGGGAGTCCGTTCGCCCGGGTGGGAAAAACGGTACAGCTCCCTGGGGAGTCCCCACAGGCTTTCGCAGACAGGCTGTGGCCAGTCTACCGGAGCGCATGCCCGGGAATGCCAGGGCGGACACTCCTGAACAGAGATCAATTAGCCCACTGGCTCCGCTGTCTCATGACAAACTGCCTGCCCCAAATTCGAACACGAGCTGCGGCTTGGTTTGACCCCCGTAGCCCCCAGACCACCGAGGAAACGGTGATCCGCCAGCTCACGATAGCATTTAAAAATATCAGGGGTATCGAGACGCCCCAACCCAAAGGGAAAGTCCACGAGGTTAAACCAGGAGCCCAGCATAAAAGGGAATGGCACTAGGAAGGGAATCGTCCCGCCCAGGCTAAGTTAAACTGCTATGGGTGCGGGAAGAACGGCCACTTGCGCAAAGATTGTAAAAACCCCTGGAAGGATACTAAGGGAAAGAATCCCACCGCCCCAGCCCAAAAGGCAGCGATGGGGGAGGCAGAGACAGGAATTGCCCCCGCTGCCATGGAGTCATTTTTTGAGGCCATGCGATCTTTTATGGCCAGCCAGGGAAGAATAGCAGCCACTACCGGTGTGGTAGCTCCCTCAGCCCCCCCTGACGATGCCCCGCTATGACTCGAGAAGAAAGCGCAGATCGGTCAGCAGGAGGTGAAATTCCTGGGCCTGACCGTCCGCGCAGGGGAAAGAGCCATAGACAAGGCTAGGAGGGAAGCGGTCCAAGAGCTACCAGTTCCCAGTACTGTGGAGGTGAAAAAGCAAGCAGCTGGGATCCAACCCGAGGTTAGAAATCCCCAGCTCCCAGCAGCTCCCAGCTCACAGGCAGCACATGCAGGGGCAGTCAGGGGAGGAGTCACCCAGACCCCTGTCCTAACCACTCCCCCTCTCTTCTGGGACTCAGGTGGGGAGGAGGAGGAGCCCGAGGCAGGTAACCCCACCCCCGACCCAGGTTTTGAACCTGGAGAGGAAGACTCTCAGCCTCCGGCAGCAGGCAGCGAAGGGTTGCCTGTCCCCAGCTCAGACTTGGGAAGGGAGGAGCCACAGGGGAAAAGCCCCCAGCCAGCGAGGACTGCGACCCACAGCAAGGGTCCGCTCGCCAGGGTAGCCCCACCAACAGCACTTCCTAGGGGGTCCCCTCGGACACCCCAGCCTAGGAAGGCATGGTCACCGGCTCCCCAGTTTAAAAGGGCGGCCACTGGCTGGGGACAGAGGTCCCCAGCCAGTGGCCGCAGGCTGCGAGGGACAAAAGGTACAGGACAGGGCGGCCACACCGAAGGGAGCAGTGTGTTGTAACCTGAACAGGGATTAGCCTGGCCGCCCGGGGACGGGCGGCGGATGTACATAGCTTCTGTTATTTAATTTTGAGATTGTTAATTTTGGGTGTTTTAGTTAAATTTTATACAAGGTGGTTGGTAGTTTAAGTATTATTGTTTACCTTGTATTATTTTTCTATGTATGTCCCGTATTTTCCAAGTGGTGCAGGGGTGTTGGACCCCCTCCGTGCTTGGATATGAATGTAACTGAATTCTTACCTGCGTCTGCATCTGAAGGGGAATGTATGTTTTGGGTCTTAGCTTGGTAAACTACAGGGGAAGGTTGGCTCTCGAGGATCGAGAATTTTGCTCACCTTTGACCAGTATGATAATTGAAGCAAGGTTAAAGTATCACAGGGGGGAGTGTAAGATTCTCAAAATTCACAGATCCCCCAATAAACTCAGAGAAAAACCCTAAAGAAATTCACGTTTTCCCTGAGTATGGAAAAACTGTGGACCCTGACTAAAATCCTAAGATGGAAGGATAGGTGAGAGGTCACCAGACGAAATCAACAACACACACACCGTGGAGCTTCATACATGTCTCTGTTTTAATGCAAAACGGACAGCAGGGGGTTGACAATCACCCCCATTGAAAGAGGTAACTGTTCCAGACATCGTGGGGCCATGCCTTTGTTTTTAAAGCAAAACCACCAACACCTAGGACATTGGATACAAAAGGAAGCCTTATGTGACAAGCTCTAAATCAGAATTAAAACAATGACCCATTGGGAGAAACAATTTGCAATATGATTGGGACCATCAAAAAAAAAGCCATCAAAGGGCTTTGTAAGTACTGTTTTTAAACAGACCATTGTAAGAGAGACAGCCACAAGGCGAAAGCTCTCTCTCTCTCTCTCTGGCTTGCTGGCTCTGGTGGGCTGCTTGTCTTGGTTCTGCCTGTGTCTGGAAAGAAGAGCAGTTTCCAGCAGACAACAAGGAAAGCAGTTCGACAGGGAAGGACAGCAGCTCTAGAAGCAGGCCGACACACAAGAAGAAACCAGAGCAACAGTCCCAGTGACCATCAGACACCTCGCGGCAACAAGGGCCTTACGAAACAACCAACCGAATATTACCACCAACCAACCGGGTAATATTGAGCCACCGCGACCAAAGAAAACCAACTCGGGAGAAAACCGAAGATCCGCAAAGTTTCCACTCTACAATCTATTTCTGACTTACCTCTGGGTGAATTACTGTCAAGGTTTCGTTTGGTGAGCATTATCCCTGGTCCTTTAGAGTCCAACTTAGCTAGTACAGTGGGATTGGGAGGGGTGAGGTATCTTTCTACTGTAATTTCCCTCGCGTGTACTGTAGTGTTCCCCATTTTATTAGAGTGTTAAGATTGTTGTGTTGTATTTCCTCTCTTGAATAAAGGTCAAAGTTTCTTGCACCAAAACCAGTTGTCTGCTGCACTTTGTCACAACCCCCAAATAAGTCCAAGGTCTAGAACCCAGGGAGTGGGAGCGATTCGAACTGCTCAGTAGTCAGAGGTGAAGCTGACGCACACTACCACCCCCTACACTCCCATCTAGTGAGTCCGACTCACACTGTGTACTGTAAATAGTGACAACACCCATCTAGTGTGTCCAACTCACACTGTGTACTGTAAATAGTAACAACTCCCATCTAGTGAGTCCAACTCACACTGTGTACTGTAAATAGTGACAACTCCCATCGAGTGTGTCTGACTCACACTGTGTACTGTAAATAGTAACAACACCCACCTAGTGTTTCCGACTCACACTGTGTACTGTAAATAGTGACAACTCCCATCTAGTGAGTCCGACTCACACTGTGTACTGTAAATAGTGACAACACCCATCTAGTGCGTCCAACTCACACTGTGTACTGTAAATAGTAACAACTCCCATCTAGTGAGTCCAACTCACACTGTGTACTGTAAATAGTGACAACTCCCATCTAGTGTGTCTGACTCACACTGTGTACTGTAAATAGTAACAACACCCACCTAGTGTTTCCGACTCACACTGTGTACTGTAAATAGTGACAACTCCCATCTAGTGAGTCCGACTCACACTGTGTACTGTAAATAGTGACAACACCCATCTAGTGTGTCCAACTCACACTGTGTACTGTAAATAGTAACAACTCCCATCTAGTGAGTCCAACTCACACTGTGTACTGTAAATAGTGACAACTCCCATCTAGTGTGTCTGACTCACACTGTGTACTGTAAATAGTAACAACACCCACCTAGTGTTTCCGACTCACACTGTGTACTGTAAATAGTGACAACTCCCATCTAGTGAGTCCGACTCACACTGTGTACTGTAAATAGTGACAACACCCATCTAGTGTGTCCAACTCACACTGTGTACTGTAAATAGTAACAACTCCCATCTAGTGAGTCCAACTCACACTGTGTACTGTAAATAGTGACAACTCCCATCTAGTGTGTCCGACTCACACTGTGTACTGTAAATAGTGACAACTCCCATCTAGTGTGTCCGACTCACACTGTGTACTGTAAATAGTGACAACACCAACCGAGTGTGTCCGACTCACACTGTGTACTGTAAATAGTGACAACACCCATCTAGTGAGTCCAACTCACACTGTGTACTGTAAATAGTGACAACTCCCATCTCGTGAGTCCAACTCACACTGTGTACTGTAAATAGTTTCAACTCCCTCCCGGCGGTCTTACTTACACTGTATACTGTAAATAGTGTCAACTCCCTCCCAGTCCCTCGCTGTGTACTGTAAATTGTGACAACTGTAAGTCCACCTTACAGTATGTATTATAAATAGTGACAACACCCATCTAGTGAGTCCGGCTCACACTGTGTACTGTAAGTAGTAACAACTCCCATCTATTGAGTCCGACTCACGCTGTGTACTGTAAATAGTGACAACTCCCTCCCACTCCCTCGCTGTGTACTGTAAATTGTGACAACTGTAAGTCCAGCTTACAGTATGTACTATAAATAGTGACAACACCCATCTAGTGAGTCCGACTCACACTGTGTACTGTAAGTAGTTACAACTCCCATCTAGTGAGTCCGACTCGCACTGTGTACTGTAAATACTGACAACACCCACCTAGTGTGTCCGACTCACACTGTGTACTGTAAATAGTGACAACTCCCATCTAGTGTGTCCGACTCACACTGTGTACTGTAAATAGTAACAACACCCACCTAGTGTGCCCAACTCACACTGTGTACTGTAAATAGTAACAACTCCCATCTAGTGAGTCCAACTCACACTGTGTACTGTAAATAGTGACAACTCCCATCTAGTGTGTCTGACTCACACTGTGTACTGTAAATAGTAACAACTCCCATCTAGTGTGTCCGACTCACACTATGTACTGTAAATAGTGACAACTCCCATCTAGTGAGTCCGACTCACACTGTGTACTGTAAATAGTGACAACACCCAACTGGTGTGTCCGACTCACACTGTGTACTGTAAATAGTAACAACACCCACCTAGTGTGCCCAACTCACACTGTGTACTGTAAATAGTAACAACTCCCATCTAGTGTGTCCGACTCACACTATGTACTGTAAATAGTGACAACTCCCATCTAGTGAGTCCGACTCACACTGTGTACTGTAAATAGTGACAACACCCATCTAGTGTGTCCAACTCACACTGTGTACTGTAAATAGTGACAACTCCCATCTAGTGAGTCCAACTCACACTGTGTACTGTAAATAGTGACAACTCCTATCTAGTGTGTCTGACTCACACTGTGTACTGTAAATAGTAACAACACCCACCTAGTGTTTCCGACTCACACTGTGTACTGTAAATAGTGACAACTCCCATCTAGTGAGTCCGACTCACACTGTGTACTGTAAATAGTGACAACACCCATCTCGTGAGTCCAACTCACACTGTGTACTGTAAATAGTAACAACTCCCATCTAGTGAGTCCAACTCACACTGTGTACTGTAAATAGTGACAACTCCCATCTAGTGTGTCCGACTCACACCGTGTACTGTAAATAGTAACAACTCCCATCTAGTGAGTCCAACTCACACTGTGTACTGTAAATAGTGACAACTCCCATCTAGTGTGTCCGACTCACACTGTGTACTGTAAATAGTGACAACACCCACCTAGTGTGTCCGACTCACACTGTGTACTGTAAATAGTGACAACACCCATCTAGTGAGTCCAACTCACACTGTGTACTGTAAATAGTGACAACTCCCATCTCGTGAGTCCAACTCACACTGTGTACTGTAAATAGTTTCAACTCCCTCCCGGCGGTCTTACTTACACTGTATACTGTAAATAGTGTCAACTCCCTCCCAGTCCCTCGCTGTGTACTGTAAATTGTGACAACTGTAAGTCCACCTTACAGTATGTATTATAAATAGTGACAACACCCATCTAGTGAGTCCGACTCACACTGTGTACTGTAAGTAGTAACAACTCCCATCTATTGAGTCCGACTCACGCTGTGTACTGTAAATAGTGACAACTCCCTCCCAGTCCCTCGCTGTGTACTGTAAATTGTGACAACTGTAAGTCCAGCTTACAGTATGTACTATAAATAGTGACAACACCCATCTAGTGAGTCCGACTCACACTGTGTACTGTAAGTAGTTACAACTCCCATCTAGTGAGTCCGACTCGCACTGTGTACTGTAAATACTGACAACACCCACCTAGTGTGTCCGACTCACACTGTGTACTGTAAATAGTGACAACTCCCATCTAGTGTGTCTGACTCACACTGTGTACTGTAAATAGTAACAACACCCACCTAGTGTGTCCGACTCACACTGTGTACTGTAAATAGTAACAACTCCCATCTGGTGTGTCCGACTCACACTGTGTACTGTAAATAGTAACAACACCCACCTAGTGTGCCCAACTCACACTGTGTACTGTAAATAGTAACAACTCCCATCTAGTGAGTCCAACTCACACTGTGTACTGTAAATAGTGACAACTCCCATCTAGTGTGTCTGACTCACACTGTGTACTGTAAATAGTAACAACTCCCATCTAGTGTGTCCGACTCACACTATGTACTGTAAATAGTGACAACTCCCATCTAGTGAGTCCGACTCACACTGTGTACTGTAAATAGTGACAACACCCATCTGGTGTGTCCGACTCACACTGTGTACTGTAAATAGTAACAACACCCACCTCGTGTGCCCAACTCACACTGTGTACTGTAAATAGTAACAACTCCCATCTAGTGTGTCCGACTCACACTATGTACTGTAAATAGTGACAACTCCCATCTAGTGAGTCCGACTCACACTGTGTACTGTAAATAGTGACAACACCCATCTAGTGTGTCCAACTCACACTGTGTACTGTAAATAGTGACAACTCCCATCTAGTGAGTCCAACTCACACTGTGTACTGTAAATAGTGACAACTCCTATCTAGTGTGTCTGACTCACACTGTGTACTGTAAATAGTAACAACACCCACCTAGTGTTTCCGACTCACACTGTGTACTGTAAATAGTGACAACTCCCATCTAGTGTGTCCGACTCACACTGTGTACTGTAAATAGTGACAACTCCCATCTAGTGTGTCCGACTCACACCGTGTACTGTAAATAGTAACAACTCCCATCTAGTGAGTCCAACTCACACTGTGTACTGTAAATAGTGACAACTCCCATCTAGTGTGTCCGACTCACACTGTGTACTGTAAATAGTGACAACACCCACCTAGTGTGTCCGACTCACACTGTGTACTGTAAATAGTGACAACACCCATCTAGTGAGTCCAACTCACACTGTGTACTGTAAATAGTGACAACTCCCATCTCGTGAGTCCAACTCACACTGTGTACTGTAAATAGTTTCAACTCCCTCCCGGCGGTCTTACTTACACTGTATACTGTAAATAGTGTCAACTCCCTCCCAGTCCCTCGCTGTGTACTGTAAATATTGACAACTGTAAGTCCACCTTACAGTATGTACTATAAATAGTGACAACACCCATCTAGTGAGTCCGACTCACACTGTGTACTGTAAGCAGTTACAACTCCCATCTAGTGAGTCCGACTCGCACTGTGTACTGTAAGTAGTAACAACTCCCATCTATTGAGTCCGACTCACACTGTGTACTGTAAATAGTGACAACTCCCTCCCAGTCCCTTGCTGTGTACTGTAAATTGTGACAACTGTAAGTCCAGCTTACAGTATGTACTATAAATAGTGACAACACCCATCTAGTGAGTCCGACTCACACTGTGTACTGTAAGCAGTTACAACTCCCATCTAGTGAGTCCGACTCGCACTGTGTACTGTAAATAGTGACAACACCCACCTAGTGTGTCCAACTCACACTGTGTACTGTAAATAGTGACAACTCCCATCTAGTGAGTCCAACTCACACTGTGTACTGTAAATAGTGACAACTCCCATCTCGTGAGTCCAACTCACACTGTGTACTGTAAATAGTGACAACTCCCATCTAGTGTGTCTGACTCACACTATGTACTGTAAATAGTGACAACTCCCATCTAGTGAGTCCGACTCACACTGTGTACTGTAAATAGTGACAACACCCATCTGGTGTGTCCGACTCACACTGTGTACTGTAAATAGTGACAACTCCCATCTAGTGTGTCCGACTCACACTGTGTACTGTAAATAGTGACAACTCGCATCTAGTGAGTCCGACTCACACTGTGTACTGTAAATAGTGACAACACCCATCTAGTGAGTCCAACTCACACTGTGTACTGTAAATAGTGACAACTCCCATCTCGTGAGTCCAACTCACACTGTGTACTGTAAATAGTTTCAACTCCCTCCCGGCGGTCTTACTTACACTGTATACTGTAAATAGTGTCAACTCCCTCCCAGTCCCTCGCTGTGTACTGTAAATTGTGACAACTGTAAGTCCACCTTACAGTATGTATTATAAATAGTGACAACACCCATCTAGTGAGTCCGGCTCACACTGTGTACTGTAAGTAGTAACAACTCCCATCTATTGAGTCCGACTCACGCTGTGTACTGTAAATAGTGACAACTCCCTCCCAGTCCCTCGCTGTGTACTGTAAATTGTGACAACTGTAAGTCCAGCTTACAGTATGTACTATAAATAGTGACAACACCCATCTAGTGAGTCCGACTCACACTGTGTACTGTAAGTAGTTACAACTCCCATCTAGTGAGTCCGACTCGCACTGTGTACTGTAAATACTGACAACACCCACCTAGTGTGTCCGACTCACACTGTGTACTGTAAATAGTGACAACTCCCATCTAGTGTGTCTGACTCACACTGTGTACTGTAAATAGTAACAACACCCACCTAGTGTGTCCGACTCACACTGTGTACTGTAAATAGTAACAACTCCCATCTGGTGTGTCCGACTCACACTGTGTACTGTAAATAGTAACAACACCCACCTAGTGTGCCCAACTCACACTGTGTACTGTAAATAGTAACAACTCCCATCTAGTGAGTCCAACTCACACTGTGTACTGTAAATAGTGACAACTCCCATCTAGTGTGTCTGACTCACACTGTGTACTGTAAATAGTAACAACTCCCATCTAGTGTGTCCGACTCACACTATGTACTGTAAATAGTGACAACTCCCATCTAGTGAGTCCGACTCACACTGTGTACTGTAAATAGTGACAACACCCATCTGGTGTGTCCGACTCACACTGTGTACTGTAAATAGTAACAACACCCACCTAGTGTGCCCAACTCACACTGTGTACTGTAAATAGTAACAACTCCCATCTAGTGTGTCCGACTCACACTATGTACTGTAAATAGTGACAACTCCCATCTAGTGAGTCCGACTCACACTGTGTACTGTAAATAGTGACAACACCCATCTAGTGTGTCCAACTCACACTGTGTACTGTAAATAGTGACAACTCCCATCTAGTGAGTCCAACTCACACTGTGTACTGTAAATAGTGACAACTCCTATCTAGTGTGTCTGACTCACACTGTGTACTGTAAATAGTAACAACACCCACCTCGTGTTTCCGACTCACACTGTGTACTGTAAATAGTGACAACTCCCATCTAGTGTGTCCGACTCACACTGTGTACTGTAAATAGTGACAACTCCCATCTAGTGTGTCCGACTCACACCGTGTACTGTAAATAGTAACAACTCCCATCTAGTGAGTCCAACTCACACTGTGTACTGTAAATAGTGACAACTCCCATCTAGTGTGTCCGACTCACACTGTGTACTGTAAATAGTGACAACACCCACCTAGTGTGTCCGACTCACACTGTGTACTGTAAATAGTGACAACACCCATCTAGTGAGTCCAACTCACACTGTGTACTGTAAATAGTGACAACTCCCATCTCGTGAGTCCAACTCACACTGTGTACTGTAAATAGTTTCTACTCCCTCACGGCGGTCTTACTTACACTGTATACTGTAAATAGTGTCAACTCCCTCCCAGTCCCTCGCTGTGTACTGTAAATTGTGACAACTGTAAGTCCACCTTACAGTATGTACTATAAATAGTGACAACACCCATCTAGTGAGTCCGACTCACACTGTGTACTGTAAGCAGTTACAACTCCCATCTAGTGAGTCCGACTCGCACTGTGTACTGTAAGTAGTAACAACTCCCATCTATTGAGTCCGACTCACACTGTGTACTGTAAATAGTGACAACTCCCTCCCAGTCCCTTGCTGTGTACTGTAAATTGTGACAACTGTAAGTCCAGCTTACAGTATGTACTATAAATAGTGACAACACCCATCTAGTGAGTCCGACTCACACTGTGTACTGTAAGCAGTTACAACTCCCATCTAGTGAGTCCGACTCACACTGTGTACTGTAAATAGTGACAACACCCACCTAGTGTGTCCAACTCACACTGTGTACTGTAAATAGTGACAACTCCCATCTAGTGAGTCCAACTCACACTGTGTACTGTAAATAGTGACAACTCCTATCTAGTGTGTCTGACTCACACTGTGTACTGTAAATAGTAACAACACCCACCTAGTGTTTCCGACTCACACTGTGTACTGTAAATAGTGACAACTCCCATCTAGTGAGTCCGACTCACACTGTGTACTGTAAATAGTGACAACACCCATCTCGTGAGTCCAACTCACACTGTGTACTGTAAATAGTAACAACTCCCATCTAGTGAGTCCAACTCACACTGTGTACTGTAAATAGTGACAACTCCCATCTTGTGTGTCCGACTCACACTGTGTACTGTAAATAGTGACAACTCCCATCTAGTGTGTCCGACTCACACCGTGTACTGTAAATAGTAACAACTCCCATCTAGTGAGTCCAACTCACACTGTGTACTGTAAATAGTGACAACTCCCATCTAGTGTGTCCGACTCACACTGTGTACTGTAAATAGTGACAACACCCACCTAGTGTGTCCGACTCACACTGTGTACTGTAAATAGTGACAACACCCATCTAGTGAGTCCAACTCACACTGTGTACTGTAAATAGTGACAACTCCCATCTCGTGAGTCCAACTCACACTGTGTACTGTAAATAGTTTCAACTCCCTCCCGGCGGTCTTACTTACACTGTATACTGTAAATAGTGTCAACTCCCTCCCAGTCCCTCGCTGTGTACTGTAAATTGTGACAACTGTAAGTCCACCTTACAGTATGTATTATAAATAGTGACAACACCCATCTAGTGAGTCCGACTCACACTGTGTACTGTAAATAGTGACAACTCCCATCTAGTGTGTCTGACTCACACTGTGTACTGTAAATAGTAACAACTCCCATCTAGTGTGTCCGACTCACACTATGTACTGTAAATAGTGACAACTCCCATCTAGTGAGTCCGACTCACACTGTGTACTGTAAATAGTGACAACACCCATCTGGTGTGTCCGACTCACACTGTGTACTGTAAATAGTAACAACACCCACCTCGTGTGCCCAACTCACACTGTGTACTGTAAATAGTAACAACTCCCATCTAGTGTGTCCGACTCACACTATGTACTGTAAATAGTGACAACTCCCATCTAGTGAGTCCGACTCACACTGTGTACTGTAAATAGTGACAACACCCATCTAGTGTGTCCAACTCACACTGTGTACTGTAAATAGTGACAACTCCCATCTAGTGAGTCCAACTCACACTGTGTACTGTAAATAGTGACAACTCCTATCTAGTGTGTCTGACTCACACTGTGTACTGTAAATAGTAACAACACCCACCTAGTGTTTCCGACTCACACTGTGTACTGTAAATAGTGACAACTCCCATCTAGTGTGTCCGACTCACACTGTGTACTGTAAATAGTGACAACTCCCATCTAGTGTGTCCGACTCACACCGTGTACTGTAAATAGTAACAACTCCCATCTAGTGAGTCCAACTCACACTGTGTACTGTAAATAGTGACAACTCCCATCTAGTGTGTCCGACTCACACTGTGTACTGTAAATAGTGACAACACCCACCTAGTGTGTCCGACTCACACTGTGTACTGTAAATAGTGACAACACCCATCTAGTGAGTCCAACTCACACTGTGTACTGTAAATAGTGACAACTCCCATCTCGTGAGTCCAACTCACACTGTGTACTGTAAATAGTTTCAACTCCCTCCCGGCGGTCTTACTTACACTGTATACTGTAAATAGTGTCAACTCCCTCCCAGTCCCTCGCTGTGTACTGTAAATATTGACAACTGTAAGTCCACCTTACAGTATGTACTATAAATAGTGACAACACCCATCTAGTGAGTCCGACTCACACTGTGTACTGTAAGCAGTTACAACTCCCATCTAGTGAGTCCGACTCGCACTGTGTACTGTAAGTAGTAACAACTCCCATCTATTGAGTCCGACTCACACTGTGTACTGTAAATAGTGACAACTCCCTCCCAGTCCCTTGCTGTGTACTGTAAATTGTGACAACTGTAAGTCCAGCTTACAGTATGTACTATAAATAGTGACAACACCCATCTAGTGAGTCCGACTCACACTGTGTACTGTAAGCAGTTACAACTCCCATCTAGTGAGTCCGACTCGCACTGTGTACTGTAAATAGTGACAACACCCACCTAGTGTGTCCAACTCACACTGTGTACTGTAAATAGTGACAACTCCCATCTAGTGAGTCCAACTCACACTGTGTACTGTAAATAGTGACAACTCCCATCTCGTGAGTCCAACTCACACTGTGTACTGTAAATAGTGACAACTCCCATCTAGTGTGTCTGACTCACACTATGTACTGTAAATAGTGACAACTCCCATCTAGTGAGTCCGACTCACACTGTGTACTGTAAATAGTGACAACACCCATCTGGTGTGTCCGACTCACACTGTGTACTGTAAATAGTGACAACTCCCATCTAGTGTGTCCGACTCACACTGTGTACTGTAAATAGTGACAACTCGCATCTAGTGAGTCCGACTCACACTGTGTACTGTAAATAGTGACAACACCCATCTAGTGAGTCCAACTCACACTGTGTACTGTAAATAGTGACAACTCCCATCTCGTGAGTCCAACTCACACTGTGTACTGTAAATAGTTTCAACTCCCTCCCGGCGGTCTTACTTACACTGTATACTGTAAATAGTGTCAACTCCCTCCCAGTCCCTCGCTGTGTACTGTAAATTGTGACAACTGTAAGTCCACCTTACAGTATGTATTATAAATAGTGACAACACCCATCTAGTGAGTCCGGCTCACACTGTGTACTGTAAGTAGTAACAACTCCCATCTATTGAGTCCGACTCACGCTGTGTACTGTAAATAGTGACAACTCCCTCCCAGTCCCTCGCTGTGTACTGTAAATTGTGACAACTGTAAGTCCAGCTTACAGTATGTACTATAAATAGTGACAACACCCATCTAGTGAGTCCGACTCACACTGTGTACTGTAAGTAGTTACAACTCCCATCTAGTGAGTCCGACTCGCACTGTGTACTGTAAATACTGACAACACCCACCTAGTGTGTCCGACTCACACTGTGTACTGTAAATAGTGACAACTCCCATCTAGTGTGTCTGACTCACACTGTGTACTGTAAATAGTAACAACACCCACCTAGTGTGTCCGACTCACACTGTGTACTGTAAATAGTAACAACTCCCATCTGGTGTGTCCGACTCACACTGTGTACTGTAAATAGTAACAACACCCACCTAGTGTGCCCAACTCACACTGTGTACTGTAAATAGTAACAACTCCCATCTAGTGAGTCCAACTCACACTGTGTACTGTAAATAGTGACAACTCCCATCTAGTGTGTCTGACTCACACTGTGTACTGTAAATAGTAACAACTCCCATCTAGTGTGTCCGACTCACACTATGTACTGTAAATAGTGACAACTCCCATCTAGTGAGTCCGACTCACACTGTGTACTGTAAATAGTGACAACACCCATCTGGTGTGTCCGACTCACACTGTGTACTGTAAATAGTAACAACACCCACCTAGTGTGCCCAACTCACACTGTGTACTGTAAATAGTAACAACTCCCATCTAGTGTGTCCGACTCACACTATGTACTGTAAATAGTGACAACTCCCATCTAGTGAGTCCGACTCACACTGTGTACTGTAAATAGTGACAACACCCATCTAGTGTGTCCAACTCACACTGTGTACTGTAAATAGTGACAACTCCCATCTAGTGAGTCCAACTCACACTGTGTACTGTAAATAGTGACAACTCCTATCTAGTGTGTCTGACTCACACTGTGTACTGTAAATAGTAACAACACCCACCTCGTGTTTCCGACTCACACTGTGTACTGTAAATAGTGACAACTCCCATCTAGTGTGTCCGACTCACACTGTGTACTGTAAATAGTGACAACTCCCATCTAGTGTGTCCGACTCACACCGTGTACTGTAAATAGTAACAACTCCCATCTAGTGAGTCCAACTCACACTGTGTACTGTAAATAGTGACAACTCCCATCTAGTGTGTCCGACTCACACTGTGTACTGTAAATAGTGACAACACCCACCTAGTGTGTCCGACTCACACTGTGTACTGTAAATAGTGACAACACCCATCTAGTGAGTCCAACTCACACTGTGTACTGTAAATAGTGACAACTCCCATCTCGTGAGTCCAACTCACACTGTGTACTGTAAATAGTTTCTACTCCCTCACGGCGGTCTTACTTACACTGTATACTGTAAATAGTGTCAACTCCCTCCCAGTCCCTCGCTGTGTACTGTAAATTGTGACAACTGTAAGTCCACCTTACAGTATGTACTATAAATAGTGACAACACCCATCTAGTGAGTCCGACTCACACTGTGTACTGTAAGTAGTAACAACTCCCATCTATTGAGTCCGACTCACACTGTGTACTGTAAATAGTGACAACTCCCTCCCAGTCCCTTGCTGTGTACTGTAAATTGTGACAACTGTAAGTCCAGCTTACAGTATGTACTATAAATAGTGACAACACCCATCTAGTGAGTCCGACTCACACTGTGTACTGTAAGCAGTTACAACTCCCATCTAGTGAGTCCGACTCACACTGTGTACTGTAAATAGTGACAACACCCACCTAGTGTGTCCAACTCACACTGTGTACTGTAAATAGTGACAACTCCCATCTAGTGAGTCCAACTCACACTGTGTACTGTAAATAGTGACAACTCCTATCTAGTGTGTCTGACTCACACTGTGTACTGTAAATAGTAACAACACCCACCTAGTGTTTCCGACTCACACTGTGTACTGTAAATAGTGACAACTCCCATCTAGTGAGTCCGACTCACACTGTGTACTGTAAATAGTGACAACACCCATCTCGTGAGTCCAACTCACACTGTGTACTGTAAATAGTAACAACTCCCATCTAGTGAGTCCAACTCACACTGTGTACTGTAAATAGTGACAACTCCCATCTTGTGTGTCCGACTCACACTGTGTACTGTAAATAGTGACAACTCCCATCTAGTGTGTCCGACTCACACCGTGTACTGTAAATAGTAACAACTCCCATCTAGTGAGTCCAACTCACACTGTGTACTGTAAATAGTGACAACTCCCATCTAGTGTGTCCGACTCACACTGTGTACTGTAAATAGTGACAACACCCACCTAGTGTGTCCGACTCACACTGTGTACTGTAAATAGTGACAACACCCATCTAGTGAGTCCAACTCACACTGTGTACTGTAAATAGTGACAACTCCCATCTCGTGAGTCCAACTCACACTGTGTACTGTAAATAGTTTCAACTCCCTCCCGGCGGTCTTACTTACACTGTATACTGTAAATAGTGTCAACTCCCTCCCAGTCCCTCGCTGTGTACTGTAAATTGTGACAACTGTAAGTCCACCTTACAGTATGTATTATAAATAGTGACAACACCCATCTAGTGAGTCCGACTCACACTGTGTACTGTAAGTAGTAACAACTCCCATCTATTGAGTCCGACTCACACTGTGTACTGTAAATAGTGACAACTCCCTCCCAGTCCCTTGCTGTGTACTGTAAATTGTGACAACTGTAAGTCCAGCTTACAGTATGTACTATAAATAGTGACAACACCCATCTAGTGAGTCCGACTCACACTGTGTACTGTAAGCAGTTACAACTCCCATCTAGTGAGTCCGACTCGCACTGTGTACTGTAAATAGTGACAACACCCACCTAGTGTGTCCAACTCACACTGTGTACTGTAAATAGTGACAACTCCCATCTAGTGAGTCCAACTCACACTGTGTACTGTAAATAGTGACAACACCCATCTAGTGAGTCCAACTCACACTGTGTACTGTAAATAGTGACAACTCCCATCTCGTGAGTCCAACTCACACTGTGTACTGTAAATAGTGACAACTCCCATCTAGTGAGTCCAACTCACACTGTGTACTGTAAATAGTGACAACACCCATCTAGTGAGTCCAACTCACACTGTGTACTGTAAATAGTGACAACTCCCATCTAGTGAGTCCGACTCACACTGTGTACTGTAAATAGTGACAACTCCCATCTCGTGAGTCCAACTCACACGGTGTACTGAAAGTCGTTTCAACTCCCTCCCGGCGGTCTTACTTACACTGTATACTGTAAATAGTGACAACTCCCTCCCAGTCCCTCGCTGTGTACTGTAAATTGTGACAACTGTAAGTCCAGCTTACAGTATGTACTATAAATAGTGACAACACCCATCTCGTGAGTCCGACTCAAACTGTCTACTTTAAGTAGTGACAACTCACTCCCAGTGAGTCCGATTCCCACTGTGTACTGTAAATAGCGCCAGCACTCTCCCAGTGAGTTTGGCTCTCACGCTGTACTATAAATAGTGACAAATCTCTCCCAATGAGTCTGGCTCACACTGTGTACTATAAATAGTGACAACCCTCTCCCAGTGAGTCCGTCTCACAGTATACTATAAATAGTGACAACTCCCTCACAGTGAGTCTAAGACAATGATTCTCTATCAAGATTCTGTTCACATTCGTAAACTGCTCAAGTTTCACTCCCATGGTTAGTGATGTCACAAGACGGACATGATTGAATTACTCTCCTGTCAGTCTTTTATTATTCTGCATTCATTGGATTTTTTTAATGCAGTTAAATATTGTGCTTCTTGCATGTAAGATGATAATGGCTGCAAATCCAACAAGGCCATCCGAGTACCACATAAACCATCAGAGTGAACCTCAAGTGATGTGTTAATCACCCAAAAGCTGAGATTAGAATATTGTTAATTTCACCTACAGCTGCTCATGTCTGGCACACAGGACTGAATTTACTTGACAACTCTTTCTCTTCCCCATTGTAACAGACAGCCTGAAGATTGTGCAATTTGTCCTCTGTGAGTATTGATAGTAATATTTCCCACAATCATTGCACAAAAATTCACCATCTACGTATTATATGTAGAAACGGACCCAGAGTAACAGGCTGGAATCTAACTGAGGGGTTCAGGTGGTTTGTATGTATAGAATAGCAGATACCCGGGAGTGAGTGTTAGGATCAAAATTATATGGGGTTTTGATAGAGTACATAGGGAGAAATTGTTTCCACTGGCAGGAGGGTCAGTAACCAGAGGACACAGATTTAAAGTGATCGGCAAAAGAGGAAATATTTATTATGCAGCGAGTTGTTATGATCTGGAATGCGCTGCCTGAAAGGGCGGTGGAAGCAGATTCAATAGTAACTTTCAAAAGGGAATTGGATAAATACTTGAAGGGTATGGGGAAAAAGCAGGGGGGTGGGACTAATTGGATAGCTCTTTCAAAGAGCCGGCACAGGCATAGAATCATAGAATCGTAGAAAGTTATGGCACAGAAGGAGGCCATTCAGCCCATCGTGTCTGTGCTGGCTGAAAAAGAGCTATCCAGCTTAATCCCAATTTCCAGCACTTGTCCGTAGCCCTGTAGGTTACAACACTTCAAGTGCACATCCAGGTACTTTTTAAATGAGTTGAGGGTTTCTGCCTCTACCACCTTTTCAGGCAGTGAGTTTCAGACCCCCACCACCCTCTGGGTGAAAAAATTTCTCCTCAGCTCCCCTTTAATCCTTCCACCAAATGCTTTAAATCTATGCCCCTTGGTTATTGACCTCTCCGCTAAGGGAAATAGGTCCTTCCTATCCACTCTATCATGTCCTGTCACAATTTTATATACCTCAATTAAATCTGACCTCGGCCTTCTCTGTTCCAAAGAAAACAACCCCAGCCTATCCAATCTTTTCTCATAGCTAAAATTCTCCAGTCCTGGCAACAGCCTTGGAAATCTCCTCTGTACCCTCTCTAGTGCAATTACATCTTTCCTGTAATATGGTGACCAGAACTGTAAGCGGTACTCAAGCTGTGGTCTAACCAATGTTTTATACAGTTCTAGCATAACCTCCCTGCTCTTATATTCAATGCCTCGGCAAATAAAGGAAAGTATCCCATATGCCTTCTTAACTAACTTATCTACCTGTCCTGCTACCTTCAGGGATCTGTGGACATGCACTCCAAGGTCCCTCACTTCCTCTACACCTCTCAGTATCCTCCCATTTATTGTGTACTCCCTTGCCTTGTTTGCTCTCTCCAAATGTATTACTTCACACTTCTCCGGATTGAACTCTGCCCCCCTGACCAGTCCATTGATATCTTCCTGCAGTCTACAGTTTTCCTCCTCACTATCAACCACATGGCCAATTTTTGTATCATCTGCAAACTTCTTAATTTAGGCATGATGGGCCGAATGGCCTCCTCCCGTGCTGTACCTACTATAATACTATGATGCTATGATATAGAATAACAGATACCCGGGAGTGAGTCACAGACTGGAATCTAATGGAAGGGTTCAGGTGGTTTATATATAGAATAGCAGATACCCATAAGTGAGTGACAGGCTGGAATCTAATGGAGGGGTTAACGACTGAGGACTGAGAATCTCCTCTCTCTGCCAGCTCTGCAATGAGTTTGAATGAATTGAACCCTGTCCTCACTTGTCATTAACTGACATCACTAAACAAACACGAAGTTGGCAACAGATTGTCAAGCTGAGTCAGGGAGGAAAGAGAAATGCCGCCCTGGCTCAGTAGATGGTGCTGTTCTTGAGTTGGGGCTGAGGGATATTTTTGGGGCAGAGTCGAGAGTGAGATTGACTCTTAGAGTAACTCATGGACCTGATCTGGGACCCAGATACAATGCTGGCAGGGGTGCAGAAAGTCAGAGAGTCTCCCACTCCCCAGCACTGACATCCATCACCGTGATGTGAATAAGAATTCACCCCCCCACCAAAAAAAACAGACAGTGATCTAACCAAAGCTTCACTTCACTGTATCTTCACTGCAAGAGCTGATGTGCTTGAGTTGACTCTGGAGGTTGAGTTACTGTCTTAAATTCACCCACAGCTGTCTGGTATTTACAATGCTCTGTGAGAAGTCAATTTATATAAAAGTAGGTGTCAGTGCTGGTGGCTGGGTGTATTCAGCAGATTTGCATCATTCGTACATTGTGACACGTGTTCTGAGGCCTCACAATGTGACTTGTGGGTCCCACGAGTTGAGAGAACGCGAGCTTTGTGCATATAACTGGTTAATTCTCAATACTGAATTAGAAAGAGGGAAGAATCCTTATTTCTCCCTGGTAAACCAGTGTGTACCTGGTCCTCACCTGCTATTTCAGGAGTCCACTGCACAGGTACAAATGCCTCAATGTGATGCCTTGGTCGAAAGTGCGGTCTTCACTTGTCTGCGTTCCGAGTTTCCTTGGTCCAGCGGTGGAGAATGAGCAGACAGCTGTGTTGCTGAAAGACCCGTCACATCTGTAGTTTCAGTGAAGCCACGTGCGTTGGGCTGATGAAGGGGGAGGGAGAGGAGGGGAGGGAGAGGAGGAGGGAGAGGAGGGGAGGGAGAGGGTGACGAAACGTTACAAGCGGCAGTGTGTAAAAAGGGGGGAGGCGGAGTTGGAGCGAAGTGCTGGGTGCCCTGGAGGTGGGGATGTCAGCCTGTAAATGGCAGGTGGAGTGAGAGAGGCACCAGTGTGTGTGTGTGTGTGTGTGGTGTGAAGTTAAGTAATGTTGAAGTTGGATTTTCTCGAGTGAAAAGACGAGAGAGAGAAAGGACCGCTGGTTGTGTCTGAGGCAACTCACTGCTGGAGAGTCCTCGGACTTGTAGCTGAATAAGGCAAAAAGAGACACACACCCAGCAAGTGAAGAGCTAGAACTACCAGTCCATCAGAAGATAGCCCTGTCTCTCACTGGGATGCACACTTAAACTCCCCTAAACTGGGACTGGTGCACATCAGACTGGGCTTTGAGACTTTGCTCTGATCTTCTCCAAGTTTCACCTTGTCTTTTTTCCTCTATTACTGGTTTTGAGAGCCGCCCAGTTTCCTTTCACTCTGCCCGGCTGGCTGCAGCGAGAGAGCCGGGCTAGTGGCGCATGGTCAAGCCGAGCTTGAGTGCTCCCCGGGCGGCTGCTGCAGGAATCGGCTCCCGCTCCATCATCTCGACTTCTCGGTCTCGGACCGTGGCGATGCCGCGGAACCACGCGGATAACGGCGGAGTGCCGGACGACAAGCGGGTGGAGTTCGTGGGACTGACGGCGGTGGAGAGCGGCTCCTCTAGCCGGGAAGGGATGGCGGGAAACCCCGGGGACAGGAACCAGGGCAGCCGGCTCAGGCTAGCAGGTTGTCCCGGGGACGGAGAGCGGCTCGGACTGGCAGGGGTACCCGGGGACAGCGCGCAGAGTGCCCGCGTCGGGCTGCTGGGCAGACCGCTGCCCCTCAAGCACGGCAACAAGAGGAATGCCCGTTACCGAAAGCTGCAGAACTGCCTGTACAACGTGCTGGAGAGACCCCGCGGATGGGCTTTCATTTACCATGCCTTCGTGTGAGTACCGAGCACCCACCCGGGCACCCACTCACTCCCTGCTCCGTCAGGGCTCCAGCTCCCGAATATCTGCCGTGTTCTGGGCCAGTCTCACCTGGAACAGAACGGAACAGGCTGGAAAATCAGCAGCTCCCAATTTATTGGTTTAAAACCTCCCCACACACACACTACAATGTTTACAAACTACACTGGTGGTTTTATTAAAGTATATTTAAATATATTGCTTATATATTTTGGTGTGCATTTTAACTATATATATATATGTATATATATATTTAATTGTATATAATATATCTATATATATAGTTTATAAATTGCTGGTGTTTTTATTTTTAAAGTATATTTAAATGTATTGCTTATATATTTTGATGGTGCATTTTAAATATATTATAAACTGTGCTGGTGTTTTCAAAAGTACTTATAAGTACAATGTTTATATATTGTGCGGCTGCATTTTAAAAATATATGTATTTACAATGTTTATAAACTGCGCTGGTGTTTTTGTAGCGTACATAAATGCAATGCGTATAGTTTGATGGTACATTTTAAATGTATATATAGTTTATAAACTGTGCCGGTATTTTTAAAGTGTATATAAGTACAATGTTTATATCTTGAGCTGGTACTTCGACACGTATAACGAAATAATTGCAAATATTTATTTCAAATTACTCGCGAAAGTTGAAGGATTGTTTCTGCATTTTAAGTTTACTTAGAGATTGTAACATCGCAGCGCCCTTTAACTGTGTCCTCCTAAAATGTGACAGCCCGGGCTGTGCCGGGAATGGTTCAGTCCGGTGACTTTCTCCAAATCGGTTATGTTCGGTGTCTTTGCCCGGAGCCCCAGTGTTTGGGATGGTGCGGCGGCGAGATCTGTCCTCAGCCCATCTACAGTTAACAGTCAGTAACTCGGGACATGCCGCTCTCCCCCCTTCACAAGAGTTCCAAACACTAGGGGAGTTGAGTCAATTAGTAACTTTAACAATAGATGTGAGTGGTGAATTCGGCGAGTTGTCTTAAAGGAGTATCAGTACACAAAGTAAGACTGTTTTACAAGTACGTGTGAAGCAGCGAACTCGCGTGTGACCTTTAAATCCCATCAGTTAGTGTATTGTACCCTGGGCCAGAAATAAACAGGACACCACATAATGAGCTATGTTTGTGCAGGTCGGACTGTTTAGTTTATGTTCCATTTGTGTTTAGCGGTTGGAAATTACCCTGTGCCCCCTTCAAATAAAACGATCGATAGAGTGCGGTTATATCCCAAATTATCCCCCCTCCCTGTGTAATCTCATTCCCACTGAAAGATGTTCTCCGAACAATGTATTGACACTCAGTCCAGGTTTCCTCTTGTCTCCTGTAGTTGGGGACGAACTGGGGGTCAGATATTTTACTGTGAAAAAGTAAAGAAATGAAAGAGAAAAGTAATTGTTGAGAGAGAGACGTAGAGAGAGAAAGTTCCTGACACTTTGTAAATCGCAGCACAGGCTCGAAGTGCCAGCCCTGTCCCAGTTGGTACTGCGTTAGTGAGAAGTTCAGTGGCAGTGTTACTGCAGGGTGTGTGGACATCACCGATCTCCTGGGAGATCAGCTGGGCAAGGCTGCCGAATGGGGAGTCACCTGCTTGCTGGCAACTGACCCTGTGCTCACACTCACCTGTGCTCACACTCACCTGTGCACACCCGTACTTCAGTGATGAAGTAACCGTGACAGCAGCTGATCGTGATCTCTCATCTGAGCGAACGGACACATTACTTCAAACCAGCATGGAACATCCATAACACACAACCTGTCTCAACTATTAAAAGTTATTATAATTCAGATTACAGATGACAGTTATGATTTTTTTCTACCCCCAAAAAAAGACCTCGTGATGAAGTGTAAAAGTTTGAAGTCCAGCATAAATCCAGAGAGTGAGGCACCGGCCTTCCCCCTCTGGGACCCGTGTCCCAGGTTGAGCCCAGACTAGTAGGATCGAAATGTCTTGTTTTCTGTCCTTAAGCGTCCGGCATGAAAGGCGTTTGATCAGTTATAATGGGCGTGCGGGTGGGTGATGTGCCGGCTCAGCAGTAGCTGGTGTGAAGGTGGAAGCTTCACTTCGAAAGGCTGTAGCCGATGCTCACGGTGGGAAATGGAAGAATTTACAGTGAGGGACCTGCGGGTGCTTTTATGAGGTTAAGTTGGAGGAAAGCAGAGGAAGCTTTTCACATTTTACATAGAATGTACTCAATGGGTCGATGCCGGTGTTTATGCTCCACACGAGCCTTCTCCCACCGCTGTTCATCTCACCCTATCACCATATCCTTCTATCCCTTTCTCCCTCATGTTTATCTATCTTCCCCTTAAATGCATCTATGCTATTCGCCTCAACCACTCCTTGTGGTAGCGAGTTCACATTCTAACCATTTCCTGGGTAAATACCTTTCTCCTGAATTCCTTATTGGATTTATCAGTGACTATCTTATATTTATGGCCCCTAGTTCTGAGCAGTGAATTCTCTTATCTAGTCAAAAAATAACATGATTTTGGAAAGTGTCACATGAACAGGTCAAATAGATTCCTAAATCACTAAGATGACCTTTTAGCACCTATCTGGGCCAATTTCAGCAGCTGTATCAGGACGCAACAAGGAACGAGTGTGACCAAAAGGTCACAAAAGGTCACACTCGTTCCTTGTTGCGCCCTGATACAGAAAAAAAACACTTTTAAATTCTCAGATTCCCCACGGTTTCCCAATCTTTGACTTATTTTGAGGGGAGAGAGGCAGCGGGTACATTGCGCTCGTTTGAAACATATAATGGAACACAGTGAGAGAAATCCGGCCTTTCAGCCCTCTGAAGGGGACTGGTCAAATTGACCCTGGTGGCAAAGTTAGGAGGGAACGAGAGGTCACTCCCAGGGTCGCTTAGGAGGAAGGGCGCTGTAGCATCCAGCAGAGTTGAGAGAGTTGTGTTTTGGAGAGAGACAAGACGTGGTGGGAAGGAGGGGGTGGGTATGTGGAAGAAGGGGGTTATTATTGATGAAAGGACAGATTTTTTGGTCAATTCGTCTTTTACTGTTCCTTAAAACTCAAATGTTCTAAATGGTTTATTTCTGGGCCAAATGTTAGCAAACTGACCCCGGCACCCCGTTTAGCAGATTGAGGTAACCCGTGTCAAAAGTTTTATGTGATTTGAGGTTAATTTTAAGTTGCTGCTACCTCTTGTCCGATTCCTCCTGAGTTGTTCATTGGAAATTCAGCGAGTCTGAGTGGGTGAGGGTTTGTGTGACTTACTTATCGCGGTGAGTTTATATTGTTCCAGAACTGCATCGGTCGGAGGCGGTTGTGTGTGTGGTGTGTGTGTGTGTGTCTACTCTGGGTGTAGTGAACTGGACTGCGCTTTGTGTATGATGAGGCATTTAAAAGCTGTGATCGTGACTTTGTTGGGTGAAGATCGGTACAGTCCTGGACCGGTCCTGTGTGGCTGAGCTGTGGCCAGAATAAGTTCAGCTGTTCCCCTGGTGATAAAGTGTCTCTCGGGGTGGGTGTCTGTGCCAGTTGAGATATTGGCACCAGCTTCTTTATATCACGGCACTGCTGCTGAAATCAGGGTCCCAGGAATGTAGCACCAGAGCAGGGGGCTGTGATGCTCCTGAAATGGACATCAGCGGAGGTTTGAAAAATTGCTGTGTGAGGGCTCCGGTACGGAGCGGAAACCTGTATTATGGAGGAGGTGGGTGATGAGAGGTGCAAAAAGTTAAGTTCAGCGAGGGAGCATTTCTGGTTATTTTGGTAAGCAGTCAATTATCAGCCAGGAGCTGGTATTGAGTCTAAAAGAGATACTGGCAGCCTGGCGACTATCCATCTCGAGGAGAGTGCTAAGCCTCCCTATGCAGACAGACAGATTGAGAGGGGGGAGGCAGGACCTACTGCAGGGTACTAGAAAGACCAACACCAGATGTGGCGGAGATGGAGGGTGGGGGCGAGTGCCTGTGACAGCGAGCTGGTGCGTTCCAGGTGCCATTCATGGCCAAGTGCTAAATAAGGATGCCAACTCTGGCTCGACGTATTCCTGGAGGTTTCATCACATGACCTCTCATCTCCAACCGCCCGGTCAAACAACACTTTTTATCCTTCTCCAATATATTTTATAACTAATAAATGAAAAAGCTCAAAGAGAAAGAAGAAAACACAATTTTTTTGAATGCCTCTATGATTTTTCTCCCTGGTTTTCTCGCAGCAGTGTCCAGGAGATTAAACTTTAATTCCTGGAGACTCCGGGACAATCCTGGAGAGTTGGCGACCCTAGTGCTAAACGGGAGAGAGGGACATCCCCCCTCCCCTCTTCCCCCACCATCGGTGAGGAAGCTGAAGTGTCCTCGCCCACTCCTGGCTACTTCCCTGGTGGCTGGTTAGACTGAGCTTGGCAGAATATTGTCCACAGATGACCGAGGAAAGGAAGGCCCATTGTCTAGCCAGTCAGGAAAGTGCCAGGATTGGTTCCTGGTCAGTGCTGAGTAAGCTGATAGCTGGGTCGTAGTGCCAAAGGTGGGGGGAATAAAATCAGCCAAGACCCCCGCTCCAGTAACTCCTGCTGGGAAGTGTGACTGATGCAGGTGTGTCTTGTGGACATGAGTGGGGTCATCTGCAGTGCCCCCTGCAGTCAAACAGCCGGCTGCCCTTAACCATCTAGGTTGACGCATGACCACCAGGTGTAAGTGCTGGAGGGGCTCAGGGCCTGAGGAGCCCCTATCCCAATTACAGCCAACACCTTCACCACAGGTCTAGTCAGGAAAACTGGGAGAAGAGGAACAACAACTTGCATTTATATAGCGCCTTTAACTTTTGTTTTATTACAGCGATTATCAAACAAAATGTGACACTGAGCCACAAAAGGAGAGCAAAAGCTCGGTGAAAGAGAGAGGTTATAAGGAGCGTCTTAAAGGAGGAGAGAGGGAAAGGTTTAGGGAGGGAATTCCAGAACTCAGGGCCTAGGCAGCTGAAGGCACGGCCGCCAATGGTGGAGCGATTAAAATGGGGGATGTGCAAGAGGTCAGAATTGGAGGAGCGCAGAGATCTCGGAGGGTTGTAGGGCTGGAGGAGGTTACAGAGATAGGGAGGGGCGAGGCCATGGAGGGATTTGAAAACAAGGATGAAATTTTAAAATCGAGGCGCTCCTGGGCTGGGAGCTAATGTAGGTCAGTGAGCACAGGGGTGATAGGTGAACGGGACTTGGTGTGTGTTTGGATGCGGGCAGCAGAGTTTTGGATAAGCTCAAGATGGGAGAAAAGTGATAAAAGCCCAATAATTGTGTGAATGGCAGGGGAAAGCCGGGGTACGGTCAACACCAGATCAAGTTCAACAGACTGTGCTTCTCGGTAAAGAGCCTGTGCAATTATCAGTGCAAACTATCCATAGAAAAGGTGCGTGTGACCTTTACTGTCTCTGGCCCTGTGGAGACCATCTAACTCAAGTAAGGGTGAAGGAGCTTGCTTCGCTGCCCTGCGTCTACCATCTCTGTGTGTGCTGCGATTAGCCACTGAACAAAGCAGAACCAGCAAATCCATACAGGTTCTATCGATGTATGATAGCTCAGGGGGCTGATAATTTAATGTTCCTGCTCTGTCATCAATCACTTTTACATAATGCAACTAAAGCTCCTTTTTTAGATGACAATTCAATGTATACACATTGGGGGAGGGGGAGGAATCACAGAAGCGAGCTCACCTATGAGGGGGAAACTCGTCCAATGTTATTCCCAAGAATGCAAGGGTTTTGCCCACTGATTGTGTACTGGGATGGGAAGAACACCCCCCAGTCTGTACTCCTGGTGTTAACAGATGGAAATCACTGCACAAAGCCCTGCCCCTTAAATACAAAGGCAGAGGGTGCTAGTGAACTGATGATTAAAACACAAATTCTTAACCTTAACAAGCAGAGAGGCGCTGAGCACAGGCCCAAACTCCCAGTACGTTGGGGGTGGTGATGGGGAGTCAGAGGGAACTGCACTGCCTGGTGTAGGTTAAAGCAATTATGGGAGCAGCCTATGTGGCCATGCTGGGAGAAGGCTGTGAGGATGTTCTCTTTCTGTCACTCTGTCTCTCATACTCTGTCTCTCTGTCTCTCTCTCTCTCAGTCTCTGTCGCTCTCTCTCTCTCAGTCTCTGTCTCTCTGTCTCTCTCTGTCTCTCTGTCTGTCTTTCTCTCTGATTGATCTGAGAATGTGTTTTCTTAACAGCAGTTTGACCTTAGTTGGGCACAGCTTCACTTTAGCAGCAGAATAATACATAGGACATTACATGGTATAGCCCTCCCGCCTATCAACCGACCTCCCTTGAGCAACACCATGGGACATCCACATAACTAGATTAAACATAGGGCCAGAAATCGGTCCTGAAATAACGGAGGAGCCCAACAGCGCCCTCAGTTTTTGGTGGCGAATTGAAGGACCAAGTTCTCGTGTTTGCACATGCTCAGTGAAACGTGGAAATCTGGAACTCACTCCCAGTGATTCCCTGGCGATATGACAGCTTCGGATTAAAGGGCCATCGCACGCTGCAATCAGAGAAATCATTGAAAAATCGCCAACTTGCTTAATCTGCCCAGCCTGAAAGTAACTAATTACTCCCCAAACAGGTACGCTTAAAAATACCAGGTCTAAACTAAGTCTTAAAAATGTGGAGTCTCATATTACTCCTTATTTTAAATAGTTTTAGGTCATTAAAAAAAAATTAATTAAAAAATTAAACTTTTTTTTGACTTTCCCCTTCTGCTTCTTTAATTTAATTCAATCATTTCTTTGGCTTTTTATAAAGAAAAAAATAAATTTTTTATTTACAATGACACCCAGAACACTAACTTTAAATGAATGAAGTCTGCTCGCCTACTTGAGCAATGCAGCCTGAATCTGTGGGCGGGTCTTCTCTTCCTGACAGATTTTGTGGGCGTGTCTTCTCCTCACAGATGTTTCCAGCCGTGCAGCAACTCACGCTGCTCACAGGCCGGGTTGATAGCTCACAATTTTTTTAAGGTTCAAAATCAAGCAATTCGACACCTGAGAGCCCGCAGTAAGTATTTTCGTTAATTTAATTAGCAGGAGCTGCGGTGAGCGTTACCTCACTGCTTGGAGCGATTTCTGGCCCATTGTGTTCAGTGCTTCTACATTCCAGACATCACACTCTAAATCACACACTCGCATGTTAGAGATGAGAAATAATCTTATAATGCTGGCTGCTCCTGATTTGCAGCCTGAAACTGACAAGTGCATTCCAATCTGCACAATCCCTGACCAAACTGCAATGAAAGGCTGGCTGTCCTGAGCCGCACCAATTCAATTTCATGGCCTTAAAGGGGCAACTGAGCAGCAGAGTACACTGTGTGCTATGTGGAATCCCATCCTTATAAAACACATGAATCATCCGATTCATCAGAGTGACCTGGAGCATGAAATCTACAAGCCGTCACAATTGCATTCCGATCAACTTCAGCAGTTTAGAAGCAGCTGCAATAGTTTGGCTTTGCCTAATCAGAGCTGTGGCCTTAAAGGAACAGGCCAGGTTAGCAGCTAAACATCACAACAGTCCTTCAGATCCCAGACTACCCTTGAGCAATGCCATGGGAAATCCTGTAAAAAACAATTAATAAATGCTTGATGATGGCTTCACTGCCCTATTGATGTCAATTCCCATTCTCTTATCCCTGTTATACTTTGATTTCAGTGCTGCTGTGATTAACTTTATTCTTTATTCCCAATCTGTCTTTGATAGTACTTCAGAGGACTGAAACCTGCTACATTCTTGTTAAAGCTTTTTTTTGCACAATTTACAAATTGCAGAAACCACAAGGTGCGTAAAATAACGAGTAAGGATTCACAGTTAGTGATGGAGTTCTACAGCAGCCTGCCACTCGAACACAGCTGCATTGACTCCAGATTCAGGGGGGAGGAGAGATCAGCAGATTCTTATTGGGAAACCAGGTGAAGGACCAAAGCCCCCAGTACAGGACAGCAGCGTTGAGAAAAGCAGGAGAGAAGGTGAGTTCAGGTGACACCAAGGCCTGGAGAATCTAGAGGGCAGGGAAGACTGAGGGAGGGAGGTGAGTCACAGGCAGGAATGAGTTGTGATGGACAGAGCCACTAACTTTGTGACAAAGTGAAGTTCTGTTATTACATGGGATTCTGTAATTTTTACCAATATTTTGGGGATCACTTTTTAATGAGTGACTTTTTAATGAGTGTTCTTCAAACACATTGAGGATGCAGGGAGCAGGGCAATTGACTAAAGAAAGAAAGGAGAGAGGAGGGACATTAGATCAAGAAAGAGAATCTGAGCGGCAGGGGCTGAAGGTTGTGTCTCATTTCCATGGGTCCAAACTGGGGAAGTGGCTGGTTTTGTCCATACACCAATCGATGGGAGCATGTGGCTTTGAAATGTGCGAGTTCGGATTGTGATAGTTTGTTAATGATGGAGAAAGACTGTAAAAGAAGTATTTGTATGGGAGTGTGCCAGTATTCTCGAAACTCCCCACTCAGGTCAGCAATTGCTTTGATTCTGTTCTTTAATTGGCAAGAATGTCTGTGGCTAATTATTGTTAAAACTACCCTAGTTAAGTAATTGGCAACGTTACTCAGAGAGGCCACAGTATCGGTGATGCAAAAAATGGAAAAATATTACACTGGAATATTAGAGGTGCTTTTCTCAGCTCGGGACAGTGTAGAGGGAGCTTTACTCTGTATCTAACCCTTTACCTGCCCTGGGAGTGTTTGATGGGACAGTGTAGAGGGAGCTTTACTCTGTATCTAACCCTTTACCTGCCCTGGGAGTGTTTGATGGGACAGTGTGGAGGGAGCTTTACTCTGTATCTAACCCTTTACCTGCCCTGGGAGTGTTTGATGGGACAGTGTAGAAGGAGCTTTACTCTATATCTATCCCTTTACCTGCCCTGGGAGTGTTTGATGGGACAGTGTAGAGGGAGCTTTACTCTGTATCTAATCCTTTACCTGCCCTGGGGAATGTTTGATGGGACAGTGTAGAGAGAGCTTTACTCTGTATCTAACCCATGCTGTACCTGCCCTGGGAGTGTTTGATGGGACAGTGTAGAGGGAGCTTTACTCTGTATCTAACCCGTGCTGTACCTGCCCTGGGAGTGTTTGATGGGACAGTGTAGAGGGAGCTTTACTCCGTATCTAACCCTGCTGTACCTGCCCTGGGAGTGTTTGATGGGACAGTGTAGAGGGAGCTTTACTCTGTATCTGTCCCATGCTTTCGCTGGGAGTGCTTGATGGGACAGTGTAAATGGAGCTTATTGATAAACCAGATTTTAAAAATGGCTTGTAGATGACGCTACTCCACCCAAGGAGCTGTCCAATCATAGCAGAACTCTCCCACAGAGAGGGAGAGAGAGTTGTGGAGGGCGACTGACTCACTGGTGCCTTTCCCAGGATTGCATAGCGGGTGGTCGCACAGTACCAGGTGTGATAACACTGGCTTGGTTCTGCTTGCTGCTCCTTGGCTCGTACCTGAATGTACTTGTTCCTGCACTCTGTGCCCTGTGTGTAAACCAATGTGGGTTGTGTTTTGAGTAAATCTCAGGCGGCTGATGGGAGAGGGGCGGCCAGCGAGGGAATGGGGCATCAGTTCTGATCTGGTCTTTGCCGTTGATAATATGGAACATTGGCTGAGCGGCAGGAGACAGAGAGTACGAATCATGGGCAGGCACTCAAATTAGCAGGATGTGACTAGTGGCGTCCCACAGGGATCTGTGTTGTGGCCTCGACTATTCACTGTATTTATTAATGACTTAGATGACAGGATGGAGAGCCACATATCCAAGTTTGCCGATAACACAAAGATAGGCAGCATTTTAAACAGTGTAGATGGAAGCATAAAATTACAGAGAGATATTAATAGGTTAAGTGAATGGGCAAAACTGTGGCAAATTGATTTCAATGTAGGTAAGTGTGAGGTCATCCATTTTGGACCTAAAAAGGATAGATCAGAGTACTCTCTGATGGTGAAAAGCTCGAAACAGAGATCATTAAAATGTCATGGACGCATACAGAAAATAATCAAAAAGGCTAATGGAATGCCAGCCTTTATATCTAGAGGACTATAATACAAAGGGGTAGAAGTTATGCTACAGCTATACAAAGCCCTGGTTAGACCACACCTGGGGTACTGTGTTCAGTTCTGGGCACCGCACCTTCGGAAGGATATACTGGCCTTGGAGGGAGTGCAGTGTAGATTTACCAGAATGATACCTGGACTCCAAGGGTTAAATTACGAGGATAGATTACACAAACTAGGGTTGTATTCCTTGGAATTTAGAAGATTAGGGGGTGATTTGATTGAAGTTTTCAAGATATTAAGGGGAACTGATCGGATAGATAGAGAGAAACTATTTCCGCTGGTTGGGGAGTCTAGGACGAGGGGACATAGCCGAAAAATGAGAGCCAGGACTTTCAGGAGTGAAGTTAGGAAACACTTCTACACACAAAGGGTGGTAGAAGTTTGGAACTCTCTTCCGCAATCGGCAGTTGAAGCTAGCTCAATTGTTAATTTTAAATCTGAGATTGATAGACTTTTGTTAACCAAAGATATTAAGGGATATGGAGCTGAGGCGGGTATTTGGAGTTAGTCACAGATCAACCATGATCTCATTGATTGGCGGAACAGGCTCGAGGGGCTGAATGGCCTCCTCCTGTTCCTATGTTCCTAGCCTGCACCACCCTTCTTGTGCACTCTGTATTTTAGAATTTAAAGAAAGGACTTGCATTTACTTCAGGATGACCCAAAGTGCTTTACAGACAATTAATAAGTTTTGAAGTGTCGTCACTGTTTTAATGTAGGGAAATGCAGCAGCCAATTTGCGCACAGCAAGGTCCCACAACAGCAATCAAGTAAATGACCAAGTTAATTGTATTGGTGGCATTGATTTAGGGATAAATATTCGCCAGGACACTGGGAGAACGCCCCTGCTCATCTTCAAAGAGTGCCATGGGATTTTTTACATCCACCTGAGAGGGCAGATGAAGCCTCAGTTTAATGTTTTATCTGAAAGATGGCACACCCAGTGCAGCACTCCCTCAGTACTGCACTGGATGTGTCAGCCGAGATTTTGTGCTCATTGCTCTGGAGTGGGGCTTGAACCCATGACCTTCTGACTCAGAGTTGTGAGGGCTACACTGAACCACAGCTGACACCTAAATTTCCAGATTGTTCACTGAAAAACTGAACTGTCCGATCGAAAACCAAAGGGTGGCAGCCTAAAGATGCCCTAGTGTAGATACAGAATGGGCACTGGTTCACGGTGATGGTTTCAAATACAAGTTATAAATTAGCCAGTTAAGGAAACCGGGTGGAATATTACTTCCGTAATTGGGTCATGAAACAAGTTCCCAGGGAAGGACATTGAAGTGAACAGTGTAAATAGATTTAAGATAGAAGCAGATGAGTTACTAGGGTGACTGAGGAAGTAAAAAGAAAGGCTTGTATTTAGATAGCACCTTGTCACATCTCTCAGTCTTCATATGTTAACCAACATGCTGAGTGCCCAGTTCATCCGTGGTGCTCGTTGAGGGAGAAATATTGGCCAAAACCTCCTTTTTAACAACACAATAACATCAACTTGCATTTATATAGCGCCTTTAACGTAGGCTGAAGAGTTGCAACCATCTTCAGCCAGAAGTGCCGAGTGGATGATTCATCTCGGCCTCCTCCCGATATCCTCACCATCACAGAAGCCAGTCTTCAGTCAATTCGATTCACTCCACGTGATATCAAGAAACGGCTGAGTGCACTGGATACAGCAAAGGCTATGGGCCCCGACAACATCCCGGCTGTAATGCTGAAGACTTGTGCTTCAGAACGAGCCGCGCCTCTAGCCAAGCTGTTCCAGTACAACTACAACACTGGCATCTACCCAACAATGTGGAAAATTGCCCAGGCATGCCCTGTCCACAAAAAGCAGGACAAATCCAATCCGGCCAATTACCGCACCATCAGTCTGCTATCAATCATCAGCAAAGTGATGGAAGGTGTCATCGACAGTGCTATCAGATGGCACTTACTCACCAATACCTCTCACCGATGCTCAGTTTGGGTTCCACCAGGACCACTCGGCTCCAGACCTCATTACAGCCTTGGTCCAAACGTGGACAAAAGAGCTGAATTCCAGAGGTGAGGTGAGAGTGACTGCCCTTGACATCAAGGCAGCATTTGACCAAGTGTGGCACCAAGGAGCCCTAGTAAAATTGAAGTCATTGGGAATCAGGGGGAAAACTCTCCAGTGGCTGGAGTCATACCTAGCATAAAGGAAGATGGTGGTTGTTGTTGGAGGCCAATCATCTCAGCCCCAGGACATTGCTGCAGGAGTTCCTCAGGGCAGTGTCCTAGGCCCAACTATCTTCAGCTGCTTCATCAATGACCTTCCTTCCATCATAAGGTCAGAAATGGGGATGTTCACTGATGATCGCACAGTGTTCAGTTCCATTCGCAACCCCTCAGATAATGAAGCAGTCCGTGCCCGCATGCAGCAAGACCTGGACAACATCCAGCTTGGGTTGATAAGTGGCAAGTAACATTCGCGCCAGACAAGTGCCAGGCAATGACCATCTCCAACAAGAGAGAGTCTAACCACCTCCCCTTGACATTCAACGGCATTACCGTCGCCGAATCCCCCACCATCAACATCCTGGGGGTCACCATTGACTAGAAACTTAACTGGACCAGCCACATAAATACTGTGGCTACAAGAGCAGGTCAGAGGCTGGGTATTCTGCGGCGAGTGACTCACCTCCTGACTCCCCAAAGCCTTTCCACCATCTACAAGGCACAAGTCAGGAGTGTGATGGAATACTCTCCACTTGCTTGGATGAGTGCAGCTCCAACAACACTCAAGAAGCTCGACATCATCCAGGACAAAGCAGCCTGCTTGATTGGCACCCCATCCACCACCCTAAACATTCACTCCCTTCACCACCGGCGCACCATGGCTGCAGTGTGTACCATCTACAGGATGCACTGCAGCAACTCGCCAAAGCTTCTTCGACAGCACCTCCCAAACCCGCGACCTCTACCACCTAGAAGGACAAGGGCAGCAGGCACATGGGAACAACACCACCTGCATGTTCCCCTCCAAGTCACACACCATTCCGACTTGGAAATATATCACCGTTCCTTCATTGTTGCTGGGTCAAAATCCTGGAACTCCCTTCCTAACAGCACTGTGGGAGAACCTTCACCACACGGACTGCAGCGGTTCAAGAAGGCGGCTCACCACCACCTTCTCAAGGGCAATTAGGGATAGGCAATAAATGCTGGCCTTGCAAGCGACGCCCACATCCCATGAACGAATAAAAAAAGTAAAATGTCCAAAGTCGCTTTACAGGAGCGATTATGAAACTAAATTTGACACCGAACCAAATAAGGAGATATTTGGACAGGTGACCAAAAGCTTGGTGAAAGAGATAGGTTTTAAGAAGCGTCTTAAAGGAGGAGAGAGAGGGAGAGGTTTAGGGAGGGAATTCCAGAGCTCAGGGCCTAAGCAGCTGAAGGCAGGGCCACCAATGGTGGGGCGATTAAAATCGTGGATTCATAATAGGTTAGAATTGGAGATCTCTGAGGGTTGCAGGGCAGGAGGAGGTTACAGAGATAGGGAGGGGCGAGGCCATGGAGGGATTTGAAAACAAAGAAGAAAACTTTAAAATCAAGGCATTGGCGGACAACATGCCAATGTAGGTCAACGAGTACAGGGGGTGATGGGTTAACGGGACTTGGTACGAGTTAGGATACGGGCAGCAGAGTTTTGGATGCGATTGGAAGCTCATCTCAGGATCAAATAGGATGCCAAGGTTGCAAATGGTTTGGTTCAACCTCAAATAGTGACCAGGGAGAGGGATAGAGTCTGTGTAGACCCCTGGGATTTTTCATATTACATAGAATTACATACAATGAACAGCTCAGAAACAGGCCGTTCCACCCTACAGGTCCATGCCAGTGTTTATGCTCCACACGAGCCTCTTCCCTTCTTACTTCATCAAGGCCTATTAGCATATCCTTCTATTCCTTTCTCCCTCATGTGTTTATCTACCTTCCCCTTAAATGCATCTATGCTATTCACCTCAACTATTCCTTTTCATAGTGAGTTCCACATTCTCACCACTCTCTGGGTAAAGAAGTTTCTCTTCAATTCCCTATTGGATTTATTAGTGACTATCTTATATTTATGGTCCCTAGTTCTGGTCTCCTCCGCAAGTGGAAACACCTTCTCCATGTCTACCCTAGCAAACCCTTTCATAATCTTAAAGACCTCTATCAGGTCACCCCTCAGTCTTCTCTTTTCTAAGGAAAAGAGCCCCAGACTGTTCAATCTTTCCTGATAGGCATAACCTCTCAGTTCTGGTATCATCCTAGTAAATCATTTTTGCACCTTCTCCAGTGCTACTCACAGTACTCCAAGTGTGGTCCAACTAAGGTTCTATACAAGTTTAACATAACTTCCCTGCTTTTCAATTCTATCACTTTAGGAATGAACCCCAGCGTTCAGTGTTTGCTTTTTTATTAACCTGAGTCTCTACTTTTAGTGATTTGTGTATCTGTACCCCCAGATCCCTCTGCTCTTCTACTGTATTTAGACTCTTATTTTCCATGGAGTATATGGCCTCCTACCAAAATGTACCACCTCACATTTATCTATATTGTAATTCATTTACCAATTACACGCCCATTCTGCAAGTTTATTAATGCCTTCCTGTATTTACGCTGTCCTCCTCAATATTAACTATGCCCTTCAATTTGGCCTCATCCGCAAATTTTGAAATTGCATTTCCGATTCCCGAGTAAATGTAAATGGTGAACAACAGTGGTCCTAACACCGATCATTGTGGCACACCACTTTCCCCCTTTTGCCAGTCTGAGTAACTGCCTTTAACTCCTACTCTCTGTTTTCTGTTTTGTAGCCAGCTTGCTACTATTCTGCTACTGTCCACTGACTCCACATGCTCTGACTTTAGTCATGAGTCTACAATGCGGTACCTTATCGAAGGCCCTTTGAAAATCCAAATATATTACATTTACTACATTACCCTTGTCTACTCTCTCTGTTACTTCTTCAAAGAATTCAATAAGGTTGGCCAAGCACAACTTTCCCTTCTGAAATCCGAGCTGACTATTCTTTATTATATTTTTGTTCTCTAGATGTTTTTCTATTACATCTTTGAGTAAAGATTCCATTATCTTTCCTGCCACCAATGTTAAGCTAATTGGTTGAGAGTTCCCTTGAGTTGTTCTATCTCCCTTTGTAAATTTAGGAATAACATTAGCTGTCCTCTGGAACTATTCCCTTTTCTAATGAATTTTTATATCTATGTAATAGTGCCTCTGCTATCTCTTCCCTAACTTCTTTTAATATTCTTGGATACAATCCATCCAGACCAGGGATCTTATCCTCTCTAAGTTTGATTAGTTTATCAATTATCTCCCCCTTTTCTATCTTAAATGTCTTTATATCTTTTTTGATCTCTTCTTCTAATGTCACCTGAGCCACCAGAGAATGCTGACAATGCAGCACTCCCTCAGCAATGTGGTCATCTTAGCTTCAGATGCTCAAGTTCTAGAGTGGGTCTTGAACCCACCACCTTCTCACTCAAGAGGCAAGAGTCTTACCGACCGAGCGAAGCTGATGGTTGCAGAGACACTGTGTGAAAGCTGATAGGTAGGGCTAATTCGAGGGGCCTATAATTGGCTTTTCCTCTTCCTAAACACTTGTTATGCTCGTAAGGAAATGGGTTGGATCCCAGGTGCCAGTGACAAGGGCACAGAGTACCTACTGACAGTGCCAGTCCAGTCCCACTGCCCATGCCTGCAGCTGGTATATCTTAAACACTTTCAAAACAGGATTAAAAAATGCTACGTGAACTCCAGATATTTGATTCCTATTTTAGATCTAAACTTGCTTGTAGGTCAGAGTAAAAATTAATTCAGATGTAGCACTTCTACTTATGGGGCACATTCATAAATCAGTCTGAGTATAAACAACAAAGGCAAGCTTTTCGCACCAAAAGGGATGACAAAATAATAAATTATGGAAGTTAAATGAGTGCTTCCCCATTTCCATTTGCTCTCTGCTTTATCATGCATGGTCTTCAGCTTGTACAGTTTATATGAGGTCTACGTCTGGATGTCCAAACTGTGACCTATCGACCCCTCATGCCGCACAAGCCCTAGAATCCCAGGCAACTTTCCGATTTGCCCTTCGATTTATTATTCGCTGGTTTGTACTGTTTGAATTTTGTGTTCCTGGATGTTTGGAAAAGCCTGTTTTAGCGCTGATGCTTTTTGCTGGATAAACCCTAACTTAGAACATGGGAATCTGTTAGTTTTAGCAAACTGGAGATAGATATGAATGAATGGGAAGATTCATGTGAATGTTGTGTTTTGGAGACTCCATGGTGCGCTGTCCTGTGGCGTGGCCCATGAAAGCAAAAAGTTTGGACACTCCTGGTGCACCTGAGTGTGGGGTTACATTCACTGAGAGAGGCGCTGGGATACGGAGAAAAGGAGAGAGCGGGGATGTGATGAAAGGAGTGGGAGGGTGTTGTGTGCAGAGACCCTATCACACCCGTGGCTGTAAAGTGTTACTCTTTATGCAGTAAGAATGCAGAGTAATGTCTGCATTTTACCAAAGAATTTCATGTGCATATAAAAATAGAAATTCTGGAAATAAACAGCATCGGGAAAGAGAAGCGATTAATGGTTTGTGTGTGGACCCATCGTCAGAAGCTGTACATCCATATTTGTAGTGGTGGTGGTGTGGATAATGGTACAGTCTAATGCTCAACACTAGTCTGTGCATTCACTTTCCCTGAGACCCACTGCAACATCCTCAAACATCTGCATCACGATTTGGATGATGGAGCAAACCATTTAAAGCCCTACTGATGGGTTTAATGACCCTGTTTAAATCCCTGCTGATGGGGTTAATGACCCTGTTTAATGACCTACTGATGGGTTTAATGACCCTGTTTAAATCCCTACTGATGGGGTTAATGACCCTGTTTAATGACCGACTGATGGGGTTAATGACCCTGTTTAATGACCTACTGATGGGTTTAATGACCCTGTTTAAATCTCTACCGATGGGTTTAATGACCCTGTTTAAATCTCTACCGATGGGTTTAATGACCCTGTTTAAAGCCCTACTGATGGGATTAATGACCCTGTTTATTGACCGACTGATGGGTTTAATGACCCTGTTTAATGACCTACTGATGGGTTCAATGACCCTGTTTAATGGCCTACTGATGGGGTTAATGACCCTGTTTAATGACCTACTGATGGGGTTAATGACCCTGTTTAATGATCTACTGATGGGGTTAATGACCCTGTTTAATGACCTACTGATGGGTTTAATGACCCTGTTTAATGACCTACTGATGGGGTTAATGACCCTGTTTAATGACCTACTGATGGGGTTAATGACCCTGTTTAATGATCTACTGATCGGGTTAATGACCCTGTTTAATGACCTACTGATGGGGTTAATGACCCTGTTTAATGATCTACTGATGGGGCTAATGGCCCTGTTTAATGACCTACTGATGGGGTTAATGACCCTGTTTAAATCTCTACCGATGGGGTTAATGACCCTGTTTAATGACCTACTGATGGGGTTAATGACCCTGTTTAATGACCTACTGTTGGGGTTAATGACCCTGTTTAATGACCTACTGATGGGGTTAATGATCCTGTTTAATGACCTACTGATGGGGTTAATGACCCTGTTTAAATCCCTACCGATGGGTTTAATGACCCTGTTTAATGACCTACTGATGGGTTTAATGACTCTGTTTAATGACCTACTGATGGGGTTAATGACCCTGTTTAATGACCTACTGATGGGGTTAATGACCCTGTTTAATGACCTACTGATGGGGTTAATAACCCTGTTTAATGACCTACTGATGGGGTTAATGACCCTGCTTAAATCCCTACTGATGGATTTAATGACCCTGTTTAATGGCCTACTGATGGGGTTAATGACCCTGTTTAATGACCTACTGATGGGTTTATTGACCCTATTTAAATCCCTACTGATGGGGTTAATGACCCTGTTTAATGACCTACTGATGGGGTTAATGACCCTGTTTAATGACCTACTGATGAGGTTAATGACCCTGTTTAATGACCTACTAATGGGGTTAATGATCCTGTTTAATGACCTACTGATGGGTTTATTGACCCTATTTAAATCCCTACTGATGGGGTTAATGACCCTGTTTAAATCCCTACTGATGGCGTTAATGACCCTGTTTAATGACCTACTGATGGGGTTAATAACCTGTTTAATGCTCTTAGTGTGGAATTTATAATAACCAGAAAATGCTCAGTTTTCCCTGGTGTTGGTTTCAGGTGCTATGTTCACCTGCTGCTCCTGCGATGATGCCTTTTTTCAGCCAATTAACTGACACTAGAACTGGTCTAGCCAATGAACACTTCAGTACTGCAGCCATGGAGTGTCCATGGTGCTGGTCTCTTGCAATGGGACACCCTGCTCTGTCAATCACAGGAAGCTCCACGCACCCGGTGATCCATGCTGTATTTTGTTTCATAACGTCCTTCTGATGGGGTTAATGATTCTGTTTAATGACTTACTGATGGGGTTAATAACCCTGAAATTTTTGGGGCCTCTGGTGAGATCACACCTGGAATACTGTGTACAGTTTTGGTCTCCTTTCCTAAGGAAATATGTACTTGGCTTAGATGCGGTGCAACGAAGGTTCACTAGATTGATTCCTGGGATGAGAGGGTTGACCTATGAGGAGAGATTGAGTAGAATGGGCATGTACTGTCTGGAGTTTAGAAGAATGAGAGGTGATCTCACTGAAACGTATAAAATTCTTAGAAGGCTTGACAGGGTAGATGCTGAGAGGCTGTTTCCCCTGGCTGGAGATTCTAGAACTAGGGGTCATAGTCTCAAGATAAAGGGTCGGCCATTTAGGACTGAGATGAAGAAAAATTTCTTCACTCAGAGGGTTGTGAACCTTTGGAATTCTCTACCCCAGAGGCCTGTGAATGCTCAGTCGTTGAGTATTTTCAAGATTGAGATCAATAGATTTTTGGACACTAAAGGAATCAAGGGATGTGGGGATCGGGTGGGAACGTGGAGTTGAGGTAGAAGATCAGTCATGATCTGATTGAATGACGGAGCAGGCTCGAGGGGCCGTATGGCCCACTCCTATTCCTATTTCTTATGTTCTTATTTACAGTGGTAAATGTCAGGAGTTTTCTGTTCAGTGATTAATGGCGTTAGGATGCAAAAAAGCTGATCTCAGGAGTTAGACTACAGCAGTGCGATTAAATATTGCAAGGCAATCAGAAATTAATTTTTCAATTTCAATTAAAATCTGATTGAACCACACCTCATACGGTTTATGAAATGATAAGAATGTCAAATTCTATTTGGACTGTACTTCAATATATCTGATATCTTTTTGCTTTTCTGCCCCATGGCTTCATGCACATCTATGACGGAAACTCTGAAAGCACAAGTTTGAGACATGGCTTGGTGGTGAACAGTAGTCTGTCCATTTGGTGATTTGTCCCCTCAGCAATGTGTACGAAAGAGTACAACAGGATCTGATGCATTTTAGAAAAATTCCAAAATGGAAAATCAGAGTGTAAAAATGAAGAACAGTTTTAGTTGTCTTTAGTTGATAATGAATAATAAGTTGATGATTTGTGCCACATATTTAAAAAGATGGTTAACATGCTTTGCATATATCAATTTCTCCACAGGTGTTAACTGTAACTCAGTGGGCAGCACTCTCTGAGTCAGAAAGTTGTGGGTTCAAGCCCCATTCCAGAGACTTGAGCACATAAATCTAGGCTGACACTCCCAGCACAGTACTGAGGGAGTGCTGCGCTGTCAGAGGTGCTGTCTTTCGGATAAGATATTAAACCGAGGCCCTATCTGCCCTCTCAGATGGATGTAAAGGATCCCATGCCAATATTTCAAAGAAGAGCACAGCCGTTCTCCCCGGTGTCCTGGTCAACCAACATCACTAAAACAGATTATCTGGTCATTATCTCATTGCTGTGTGTGATCTTGCAGTGCACAAATTGGCTGCCGTGTTTCCTAAATTAATCACAACAGTGACCATGCCTGCCCAGTAGGGGGCACTGACACAAAGGGGGTGGATCTGGACACTCCTCACATCGGGGGGATGCCATGTCCGCGGCCTCTCCGAGGCCTGGTGGAGCGTTAGCAGCCTGACACCAAGCATACCAGGTTGGCGAGTGGTGGATGTGGAATCACCTTGGGGGCCGAGGCCTGGGCACATGGCTTGGACTCCCAACAATTCTGTTGGCAGGGCAGGAGCCCTCAACTCCCATATAAAGGGAGCCTTGGAGTGTATTTTTGAGAGGGTTCCAGCACTCACCCTGCACCCTCGGATGGTCACTGCCTATCTCAGTACTATGATGGGTGCTTGAGATGCGCTGTCAATGGCATTCAAATGAAAGGACCTCCCCCTGACCCTGCAAACTTTGCCATCAATGGTGGAGGTCGCTGGTTGGTGTGACCCTGGTAGTAATTGCTGGGATCACGACCTCCACATTTCCAGGGCCATGGTTTAATACAGATGGAGACTGCATATCCAGTGACTCCCGCTAGACTTCGGGGGGGGGTATAGATGAGCTCTATTGCGATATCTTCAACAGTTGAACAGACATTAATTGTCTAGGATCACGTTAAGATTGGGCAGTTGGGTGGCGTCCCATTGGGCAGCTATGGTCTTGTCGCTCTCAGCTTCAGGGGGCATTGGGAAACAGTATTAAAACCAGTCCTTGGTGAAGTGAGTTGCAGATGAGGAGATAGTGTCATATTTAAAAATGAATTGCTACAACTAGGAATTACCCCATGGTTATTGGTCTGTGCAAGTGTCCTGGATATTGTATGCTGCAACTTAGAGGATTCAGAATCTCCCTGTGCAATGCAAAGATAAACACAGCAATAATGGACTGGTTGCTGTTCATGGAAATGGAGCCATAAGGCCATTTATCAGTCTAGGGAAGAAAGGTTCAGTGCAGTTCATGACACTCATGTGGACCCTGAATATGGGAGTTACACTCAGAGTGACCCCACAGGGCATTATAGGGCAATGTTGCGTCATTAAAAGCAGGAAGGTTCATGGGGTCATCCCTGCCCTGGGCCAAGTTAGCAGTTGGGAATATTTCATTTGGCATAAGACCCTGAGTTAGGGAGGGGGAAAATCAGAGACAGTCCAGTCCCTGATCAATGTACAATACTCTCTGCTGCAAACTGTGTGTGTGTGTGAGAGTGTGTGAATGTGTGTGTGTCTGTGGTGAGTATATTTGTGTGTTTGTGTTGTATGTGTGTGTGTGCACACCTCTGTGTGTGATTATGTGTGCGTAGGTGTGTGAGTGCAAGTGTGTAGGTGTGAATGTGTGTGTGTGTGAATGTGGGTGTATTTGTATTTGTCTATGAGTGTGTGTAGGTGTGTGTGACTGTGTGTGACTGGATGGTGAGTGAGGGCAGGATTCTGCCCAGCTGTGATGTGCCCTCATGGTTAAATAGCTGGTCAGTGCCTGCTGTCTAACCTCCATTAATAAGGGACTGAGGTTTTGTTGCCCATGATGTTGTAGCCCAGCTTGAGCTAGAACCATTGCAAAGGGAAAAATTGCTTGTGATAGTGAAATGCTGGATCGCCACCAAAGACTGGAGGCTGAGGTGAAGACCAGATGTTCTTTGACTCACACACTGTGAGGACCCTGATCTGTTTTAAGGGGGGATTTTTTTCCCTTCCCCCTGACCGTTTCAGATCACATTGTGAATGTTACTGTGTCTAATGCTCTTTGTCATGGAGCAGGGTACCTGAAGTCTTATTCAACTTGCACTCTGCTCAATTCCTGCTGTGAGCCGTGTCGGTGGAGTGGGGCAGGGGGAGGATGGGGGAGGGAGGAGTGTACAGCATCTCCCAGCAGGGAAGGAACATTGAACGGGAGAGTCTGCCAGCAGCCACTGACAAGGAACTTAGGCGGGGGTCTGGAGCATCCTGTAGACCCACCCTCCCAGCGACAGGTGTGTCGGGACAGATGGTCCAGGGAAAACAGGGAGGAGTTAAAGAAAGGGGGGACACCAAATAAAAGATTTAAGCTTTGGGTCGTACAGTTTGTACCCTGAGCAACCTGTAATCTTAGGATTCTCTTAAACAGAACTTTTTTGCTCCATTTACTAGGTTTATTTTTTTTTTCATATGCAGCAATACAATCGACCTCACTCCAGATCTTAAAGATCAGAAACAGGACACATTCTTGCCAAGCTGCACTGGCTCGCCATCCCCCAGTGTATGGACTTCAAGGTGCTTGTTATTTTCAATTTACACCCCATTATACAGCACTCGTGTCTCTAAGTCAGAAGGTCCCAACACACGGTGCTATCATCCTGTACAGGCCAAATCACATGGTGATATCACCCTGTAGCTGGGACTGTCCCGGTGAGATGTCCCTCAATTCAGTCTCTAATCGTATTTGTTGTTTTGTGGGATGTTGTTGTATTCAGTTTGATCGCTTTTAAGAACATAAGAACATAAGAAATAGGAGCAGGAGTAGGCTGTATGGCCCCTCGAGCCTGCTCCGCCATTCAATAAGATCAAGGCTACTCTGCTACCTCAACTCCACTTTCCTGCCCGATCCCCATATCTCTTGATTCCCTTAGTGTCCAAAAATCTATCAATCTCAGTCTTGAATATACTCAACGACTGACCATCCACAGCCTTCTGTGGTAGAGAATTCCAAAGATTCACAACCCTCTGAGTGAAGAAATATTTCCTCATCTCGGTCCTAAATGGCCGACCCCTTATCCTGAGACTATGCCCCCTAGTTCTAGACTCTCCAACCAGGGGAAACAGCCTCTCAGCTGTCAAGCCCTCTGTTAAAGTAAAATTTAAGCTGTTGGATTAAAGGCAAAGATGAAGTGACTATTGTGTGCATGGCTGTGGTCAATGTCCCAAGACCACACTGAAATGCGCTTTGCGCAGACCAGACTAGGGAAACAGCCTCTCAGCATTTTCCCTGTCAAGCCCTCTAAGAATTTTATATGTTTCAATAAGATCACCTCTCATTCTTCTAAACTCCATAGGCCCATTCTACTCAATCTCTCCTCATAGGACAACCCTCTCATCCCAGGAATCAATCTAGTGAACCTTCGTTGCACCGCCTCTAAGGCAAGTATATCCTTCCTTAGATAAGGAGACCAAAACTGTACACAGTACTCCAGGTGTCGTCTCACCAGAGCCCTATATAATTGCAGCAAGACTTCCTTACTCTCATACTTCAACCCCCCTGCAATAAAGGCCAACATACCATTTGTCTTCCTAATTGCTTGCTGTACCAGCATGTTAACTTTCTGTGATTCGTGTACAAGAACACCCAAATCCCTCTGAACACTAACATTTCTTAGTCTCTCACTTTTTAAAAAATATTCTGTTTTCAATTTTTCCTACCAAAGTGGATAATTTCACATTTCCCCAAATTATACTCCATCTGCCACCTTCTCACCAACTCATTTAACCTGTCTATATCCCTTTGCAGACTCTTTGTGTCCTCCTCACAGCTTACTTTCCCACCTAGCTTTGTATCATCAGCAAACTTGGATACATTACACTCGGTCCCTTCATCTAAATCATTAATATAGATTGTAAATAGCTGAGGCCCAAACACCGATCCTTGAGGCACCCCACTGGTTACAGCCTGCCAACCTGAGAATGACCCGTTTATTCCTACTCTCTGTTTTCTGCCCATTAACCAATCCTCAACCCATGCTAATATATTACTCCCAATCCATGAGCCCTGATCTTGTGTAACAACCTCTTGTGTGGCACCTTATCGAATGCGTTTTAAAAATTCTACATCCACTGGTTCCCCTTTATCTCCCCTGCTAGTTACATCCTCAAAAAATCTAATAAATTTGTAAAACACGATTTCCCCTCATAAAACTGTGTTAACTCTTATGATTTTCTAAATTCTCCCCTTATCCTGCAATTGATTAGTAACTATGGAATGGGCCTGATTCAAGCTATTTGTTTTTGTTAACTGAACGTACCACTAATAGTAACTGGCTGTCAGCCTGTGCTGAAATAATTGATTTGAACTGACGCACCAGTAGGGACACTGTAATTGGCCTTAACATTCTTGGGCATGGAGGGGGAAAGTCAGCCACAGACTCAGGCTGGGAAGTGCACTCTACAGACTTCGAGTGAGGGTAGCGTTGGCTTCAGCTGGGCTGCCAGTCTCTGCAGAATACCCTGCTAGAGTTCACTGTCCACATTCTAGGCTCACACATAATGAGTCGCCATTGGGTAAGGTACCAGAGGATTGCAGCTCCCAGCAAAACTCATCACCCATCGAAGGTTCGCTGATTAGGAGCCAGGAGCAAGAGATTTCCCTCGTCCCTCCCTACACCCAGGAACACTGAGGCCAACTGTAGCATTCCAGACAGGCTCCATGGCCAAGATCAACCAATGTAAAGAAAAAGAATCATAGAATCACAGAATCATAGAATGGTTACTGTACAGAAGGAGGCCATTCAGCCCATCAAGCCCATGCCGGCTCTTTGTAAGAGCAATCCAGTTAGTCCCACTCCCCCGCTCTTTTCCCGTAATCCTGCAAATTTTTCCCTTCAAGTATTTATCCAATTCCTTTTTGAAAGCCATGATTGAATCTGCTTCCACCGCCCTTTCAGGAAGCGCATTCCAGATCATAGCCACGCGCTGCGTAAAAAAGTTTTTCCTCATGTCGTCTTTGGCTCTTTTGCCAATCACCTTAAATCTGTGTCCTCTGGTTCTCGACCTTTCCACCAATGGATTCAGCTTCTCTTTATTTACTTTATCTAAACTCTTCATGATTTTGAACACCTCTGTCAAATCTCCTCTCAACCTTCGCTGCTCTAAGGAGAACAACCCCAGCCTGTCCAGTCTATCCACGCAATTGTAGTTCCTCATCCCTAGAACCATTCTAGTAAATCTTTTCTGCACATTCTCTAAAGCCTTAATATCCTTCCTAAAGTGTGGTGCCCAGAAATGGACACAATACTCCAGTTGTGGCCAAATCTGTGTTTTATAAAGGTTTATCATAACTTCTTTGCTTTTGGACTCTGCCTCTATTTGTAAAGGCCAGGATCCCGTATGCTTTTTTAATTGCTTTCTCAACCTGCCCTGCCACCTTCAAAGATTTGTGCACATATACCTCCAGATCTCTCTGTTCCTCCACCCCCCCTTTAGAATTGTACCATTTAGTTTATATTGCCTCTTCTTGTTCTTCCTGCCAAAATGTATCACTTCGCACTTCTCTGCGTTAAATTTCATCTGCCACGTGTCCGCCCATTCCACCAGCCTGTCTATATCCTCTTGAAGTCTATCACTATCCTCCTCACTGTTCACTACACTTCCAAGTTTTGTGTCATCTGCAAATTTTGAAATTGTGCCCTGAACACCCAAGTCCAAGTCATTAATATATATCAAGAAAAGCAGTGGTCCCAGCACTGACCCCTGGGGAACACCACTGTACACCTCCCTCCAGTCCGAAAAACAACCGCTCACCACTACTCTCTGTTTCCTGTCACTTAGCCAATTTCGTATCCACGCTGCCACTGTCCCTTTTATTCCATGGGCGTCAATTTTGCTGACAAGCCTATTATGTGGCACTTTATCAAATGCCTTTTGAAAATCCATATACATCACATCAAACACATTGCCCTCATCGACCCTCTCTGTTACCTCATCAAAAAACTCAATCAAGTTAGTTGAAGACGATTTGCCTTTAACAAATCCGTGCTGGCTTCCTTTTATTAATCCACACTTGTCCAAGTGACTGTTAATTTTATCCCGGATTAACGTTTCTAAAAGTTTCCTCACCACCGAGGTTAAACTGACTGGCAGGGTTGTCGGGTTTATCCTTACACCCTTTTTTGAACAAGAAAGAAAGAAAGACTTGCATTTATACAACACCTTTCAAGACCTCAGAACATCCCAAAGCGCACTACAGCCAATTAAGTACTTTGAAGTGTAGTCACTTTTGTAATGTAGGAAATGCAGCAGTTAATCTGCACACAGCAAGATCCCACAAACAGCAATGTGATAATGACCAGATAATCGGTTTTAGTGATGTTGGCCAAGGGATAAATATTGGCCCGGACACCGGGGAGAACTCCCCTGCTCTTCTTCAAATAGTGCCGTGAGATCTTTTCCATCCACATGAGAAGGCAGACAGGGTCCCAGTTTAACACCTGATCCAAAAGGAGACACCTCAGTCCCGCACTGGACTGTTGGCCTGGATTATGTGCTGCAAGTTCCTGGAGTGGGAATTGAGCCCACAACCTGTTGACTCAGAGAGTGCGAGCCACTGAGCCAAGGCCTGGCACAGAACAGGGATGGAACCCAGGACTTCCCTGCTTTTTCTCCCACAGGGCCACACCGGGCAGTTCTATTTACATGTGGCGTTTCTGGGAGATGCTGCCAATTACTGCTGAGGTGTGGACTTTTTGTGTTGTGGAATCTGCCCCAGATTCACTGATAGCCCGTGCAGCCAACAGAGAAAGAAGAGGTTCACCCCTTCGGTACGGTTGGATTGAAGCTTAGGTGGGAGAGATAGTATAGGAATTTGCTAGTAGACGGTCCTCTTGAAATATAAAATAATTCTTTGAGTAAGGAAGACTTCATACTGATGAATGACTTAAAAAGTTCTCACAAATTAAATAAAATTGGTGTTCTACTCTTCCCCATTGTGTATTGTGTTTATAGCACATGTAAACATTTAGACACACAAACCGCTTTTATATTTATGAAATAGTTTAAGTGTGTTGATACAGTGAGCCTCTGAAGGCAGTTCGGTTGCTTTATGATGTCATGGGAAAGATGTTGAGTCATTTGGAGAAAGCTGGTTGGGGGGTGTCCAATGTACGTTAAGTTGCTCACCTATAGTGAGATGAACATCAGCGTAGCTTACTGTGAGAGCTGTGATTTCTAGGGGACAAATAGGTGGGATCAAAGAATGGAGAAAATGTGATGAGAGGTTCAAAATAGGGCTGGGAGCAGGATGAGAGTGGGAACAGGGGGTGAGTTGAAACTTGTTTTGTTAATACTAACTTCAATAACCAATGATAACCTCAATACCTAATGATACCTTCAATAACCAATGATAACCTTAATACCTAATGATAGCTTCAATAACTAATGATAACCTCAATAACTAATGATACCTTCAATAACTAATGATAACCTCAATAATCAATGCCTCCATATTGTAAGACACAAAAAGAAGCAGAAAATGGACTTCCAAATAGACAGAGGGCAACTCTGGACAGGAGTCCTGTCTCAGATTTTTGGTGAGTTAGCCTACAAATGGGAATATGGGGAGTAAGGATTTAAGCACTGTTGAAGTTTTCACAGTAGAACTGCACTACAGGGCAGATTATGCTTCTACACCATGAGTTCATTTTCTAGTGAAGATAGAGACAGCAGATAGCCAATAGAATCCAATCTTGAATGAGCCCCAATTTAGAGTCATAGAGTCATAGAGTTATACAGCACGGATAGAGGCCCTTCGGCCCATCGTGTCCGCGCCGGCCATCAGCCCTGTCTACTCTAATCCCATATTCCAGCATTTGGTCCGTAGCCTTGTATGCTATGGCATTTCAAGTGCTCATCCAAATGCTTCTTGAATGTTGTGAGGGTTCCTACCTCCACAACCCTTTCAGACAGTGAGTTCCAGACTCCAACCACCCTCTGGGTGAAAAAGTTCTTTCTAAAATCCCCTCTAAACCTCCCGCCTTTTACCTTGAATCTATGTCCCCTTGTTATAGAACCCTCAACGAAGGGAAAAAGCTCCTCAGTATCCATCCTATCTGTGCCCCTCATAATTTTGTACACCTCAATCATGTCCCCCCTCAGCCTCCTCTGCTCCAAGGAAAACAAACCCAATCTTCCCAATCTCTCTTCATAGCTGAAGCGCTCCAGCCCTGGTAACATCCTGGTGAATCTCCTCTGCACCCTCTCCAAAGCGATCACATCCTTCCTGTAGTGTGGCGACCAGAACTGCACACAGTACTCCAGCTGTGGCCTAACCAGTGTTTTATACAACTCCATCATAACCTCCTTGCTCTTATATTCTATGCCTCGGCTAATAAAGGCAAGTATCCCATATGCCTTCTTTACCACCTTATCTACCTGTTCCGCCGCCTTCAGGGATCTGTGAACTTGCACACCAAGATCCCTCTGACCCTCTGTCTTGCCTAGGGTCCTCCCATTCATTGTGTATTCCCTTGCCTTGTTAGTCCCTCCAAAGTGCATCACCTCGCACTTTTCCGGGTTAAATTCCATTTGCCACTGTTCCGCCCATCTGACCAACCCATCTATATCGTCCTGCAGACTGAGGCTATCCTCCTCGCTATTTACCACCCTACCAATCTTTGTATCATCAGCGAACCTACTGATCATACCTTTTACATTCATATCCAAGTCATTAATGTAGACCACAAACAGCAAGGGACCCAGCACCGATCCCTGTGGTACCCCACTGGCCACAGGCTTCCAGTCACAAAAACAACCTTCGACCATCACCCTCTGCCTTCTGCCACTAAGCCAGTTTTGTATCCAAAGTGCCAAGGCACCCTGGATTCCATGGGCTCGTACCTTCTTGACCAGTCTCCTGTGGGGGACTTTATCGAAGGCCTTACTGAAATCCATGTATACCACATCCACTGCGTTACCCTCATCCACACGCCTAGTCACCCCCTCAAAAAATTCAATCAAATTAGTCAGACATGATCTTCCCTTGACAAAGCCATGTTGACTATCCCTGATTAATCCTTGCTTCTCCAAGTGGAGACTAATTTTGTCCTTCAGAATTTTTTCCAATAATTTTCCTACCACTGATGTTAGGCTCACTGGCCTGTAGTTCCCCGGATTTTCCCTACTCCCCTTCTTGAATAATGGTATTACATTAGCGGTTCTCCAGTCCTCTGGCACATCCCCTGTGGCCAGAGAGGTTCTGAATATATGTGTCAGAGCCCCCGCAATCTCCTCCTTTGCCTCACACAGTAGCCTGGGATACATTTCGTCCGGGCCTGGGGATTTATCCATTTTTAGGCCTGCTAAAACCGCCAATACCTCCTCCCGCTCCAACTAAACATTTCCTCCAACTAAACATTGGACAGTCCAAAGCCATCATCTTCAGCCCCCACCACATACTCCATGACCTTGTCATCCCTCTCCTCAGCTGAACCAGTCTGTTCACAATCTCAGCGTCCTACTCAACTCCAAGTCTGAGCTTCTGACCCCATATCCTCTCCATCTCAAAGACAGACCAACTACTTCCATCCCCGTAACATCGCTCACCTAAGCCCACCTGCTGCTGAAACACTCATCCAGTCTTTATTACTACAAATAGCTCCTGGCTAGCCTCCCATCCTCCACCTTCAATAAAATTCAGCTCAAATCCTTTCCCACATTGCTCCCCTCCACCCGGTTCCCCAACACCTCAAATTTAAAATTTTCACCCTTGCGGTTAAATCCCTCCATGTCCTCAGCCCTTCTTATCTCTGTAACCTCCTCCAACATTACAAATCCCCCAAACTCTCTGTTCCTCTTATTCTGGCCTCTTGTGCATCCCCATTTTCCTTCATCTTACCATTGGCGGCCCTTCCTTCAGCCCTTCGGTCCCAATCTCTGGAATTCCCTCCCCAAGCCCCTCTCACCAAACTCCTGATCATCCTTCATTGGCTCAACGTCTATTATTTCCTCATGCTTCCATGATGTGCCTAGGAATGTTTTTCTACGTTAAAGGTGCTGTATAAATCAGGGCATTGGTTGTTTGGTCAGCACTAGGGGTACCAGCTGTGGCTCAGTGGGGGCTCACTGGCCTCTGAGTCAGAGGGTCATGGGTTCAATTCTCCACTCCAGATACTCGAGCACAAATTCTCGGCCAACACACCAGTGCAGAACTGAGGGAGTGCCGCCTTTTGGATGAGATGTTAAACCAAGGCCCTGTCTGCCCTCTCAGGTGGACATAAAAGATCCTATAGCCACTATTTCAAAGAGCAGGAGAGTTCTCCCCGGTGTCCTGGCCAATATTTATCCCTAAACCAACATCACTAAAACAGATTATCTGATCATTACCTCATTGCTGTTTGTGGGACCTTGCGCAGATTGGCTGCCACATTTCTTACATTACAACAGTGTCTACATTTCAAAAATACTTCATTGGCTGTAAAGTGTTTGGAATGTCCTGTGGTCGTGAAAGGTGCCTTATAAATGCAAGTTTTTTTGTGGAGGGGACACAAAAATAACATGGAGTGATTGATGACCGAAATGGAGGATTTCCTAAAACTGTGTCGGTCTTATGAACAATTGCAGAGGCCTAAAACCCCCTGAGATCGGAGACCTTCTCTGGTTGGACCTTTCCAAATTTTCGTCTGTGTATGATATCAGTCCTGTAATTATCGCTGATAGGCATGGAACAAAAATGGTCAGTGATTTGGAGAATTAAAAAGGGTTATGTGCCCGGGAGAATCCTTGACAATTTGCATCATCTTAAATGACTATGGTATTCCTCACTTAGCTGCCCAATAATTAAAGGAAAGGGCTTGTGCAAGAGACAGAGCACATTAATGATAAATAACAGGCCTACTGAGGTAGCAAAAGATGAGAGAGTTTGCACAGCAGAGAAAGTAGAAGCTGGTTCAGAATTCCCAGTGCAAACTTGATTTATTATAATTCATTATATAAACAACGTGGGAATTCTCACCATGGTAACTCAGCTAAAACAAATTCATAATACAAAAAATTATTTATATGTGTATATACGTAAGTTGTTTTTATCTCCCAGCTGTGCCAGGGATCCATGTTATTGATTCTATTTTTTTAACCCTTTCCTGCAATAAAGCCCCTCCCCCTTCCTTCTGATGGCCAGGCACTGATCTTCAGTCTGCTCAAATCGGGGATGGGTTGAGCTGAATTGGGCTCCTGATGACTTCCTTCAGTTCCTTTCATTCCTTCCATTCTTGGTCCATTGATCCATCAGATGGTCAATTGATCCTCCTTCCCTCTCTCCTCCTTCCCTCTTTCCTCTTTCATTCCCTCCTCCTTCCCTCCCTTCTCCTTCCCTCTCTCCTCTTTCATTCCCTCCTCGTTCCCTCTCTCCTCCTTCCCTCTCTCCTCATTCATTCCCTCCTCCTTCCCTCTCTCCTCCTTCCCTCTCTCCTCCTTCATTCCCTCCTCCTTCCCTCTCTCCTCCTACCCTCCCTCCTCCTCCCCTTCCTCCTTCCTCCTTCCATCCCTCCTCCCCACATAGACAAGGCTCAGTATTTGGGCACTGGTGGTGAACTTTCTGTTGGAAGTCCTTGCACTTAGTTGCTAATCTACCCGAATTCATTCCAGGTTTTTACAATATTTCTAATGGGGGTGTTTTGGTGAAGTTTCCACTTATCTCACCTGCAAGAGTTGGGGGGGGGCAGTGGAACACCCCCATTAGAAGGGAGAGACATAACTGGGCAGTCTCAGTTGCCCTCGGGGTGACTGGCATTGGCTGGCTTATTCCATGTATAGTGCATGTGCCATTGGGGGTACAGTAGTGTAGTGGTTATGTGACTGGACTAATAATCCAGAGGCCTGGACAAGTAATCCAGAGACCTGGACTAATAATCCAGAGGCCTGGACCAATAATCCAGCGGCCTGGACAAGTAATCCAGAGGCCTGGACTAATAATCCAGAGGCCTGGACAAGTAATCCAGAGGCCTGGACTAATAATCCAGAGGCCTGGACTAATAATCCAAAGGCCTGGACTAATAATCCAGAGGCCTGGAAAAGTAATCCAGAGGCCTGAACAAGTAATCCAGAGGCCTGGACCAATAATCCAGAGGCCTGGACAAGTAATCCAGACGGCGTGAGTTTGAATCCCACCATTTCAACTTGAGAAATTTGAATTCAATTTAAAATATCTGGAAATAAAAAGTTGAAATCAGTAAAAGTGACTCTGAAGATGTCAGATTGTCATTAAAAAAATCCAACTAGTTCACTAATGCCCTTTACATAGAATGACATAGAATTTACAGCACAGAAACAGGCCATTCGGCCCAACTGGTCTCTGCCGGTGTTTATGCTCCACACGAGTCCTCTCCCACCCTACTTCATCTCAATCTATCAGCATATCCTTCTATTCCTTTCTCCCTAATCTACTTATCTAACTTCCCCTTAAATGCATCTTCAGGGAAGGAAATCTGCCATCTTTACCCGGTCTGACCTATATGTGATTCCAGTACCTTATCAAAATGGTGACTCAACTGCCCAATGAAGAGGCCCAATAAGCCTCACGGTTGTATCAGACTTTCTAGGACAACTCACAAGCTACAGCCCAGTTTCATCCCTCCCTTCTGATTTCTCCTCCTTTTGCTTCAGTGGCTCATTTTGGCAACTGAGTAGACCCAGAAGTTCCCATCCCTGACCCATGGCACTGAGTATCAGCTTGCTAACACTTGGCACCAATGTGCCATCCAGAGCTCATTCCATAACTGAGGACTATGTTCTCTCCCTGATCCAACGTTCCTGATCTTTGTTCAGCTGAGATGATCGTATATTGTCTGCTGCCCCACCACGTGCCGTCTCAAGATGGGAACGGGCAAGGTGCAGAAGATGCAGCTCCAAGTGGCTCAGTTCACCACCCTGCAAGCTAGCAGTGCTCTGGGGGAATGACAGTATAAGTCCCTCTACAGCTATTAAAGCATTTTAGAGAACAATGTGAGATCAATGGTTCTGAATAAAGGAAAGTTAGTCTGAGATTGAAATAATTGTGCCTGATCCTTCATTAAGTGATGCTAGGAAGGTCTAGAGATATGTAGAGCAGTTGAAAGGGTAGTAAACAGTGAGGAGGATAGTGATAGACTTCAAGAGGATATAGACAGGCTGGTGGCGTGGTTGGACACGTGGCAGATGAAATTTAACGCAGAAAAATGCGAAGTGATATATTTCATTAGGAAGAACTAGAGGGCACAATTCTAAAAGGGGTACAGGAACAGAGAGATCTGGGGGTATATGTGCACAAATCATTGAAGGTGGCAGGGCAGGTTGAGAAAGTGGTTAAAAAAATATTCGGGATCCTGGGCTTTATAAATAGAGGTGTAGAGTACAAAACTATAGAAGTCATGATGAACCTTTATAAAACACTGGTTTGGTCACAACTGAAGTATTGTGTCCAGTTCTGGGCACTGCTCTTTAGGAAGGATCTGAAGGCCTTAGAGAGGGTGCAGAAGATATTTACTAGAATGATTCCAGGGATGATGGACTTTAGTTACGTGGATAGACTGGAGAAGCTGGGGTTGTTCTCCTTGGAACAGAGACGGTTGTGAGGAGATTTGATCGAGGTATTCAAAATCATGAAGGGTCTAGACAGAGTAGATAGAGAGAAACTGTTCCCATTGGCAGAAGGGTCAAGAACCAGAGGACATAGATTTAAGGTGATTGGCAAAAGAACAAAAGGTGACATGAGGAAAAACTTTTTTACACAGCGAGTGGTTATGATCTGGAATGCACTGCCTGAGGGGGTGGTGGAGGCAGATTCAGCCATGGCCTTCAAAAGGGAACTGGATAAGTACTTGAAAGGAAAAAAATTACAGGGCTACAGGGATAGGGCGGGGGAGTGGGACTAGCTGGATTGCTCTTGCATAAAGCCGGCACGGACTCGATGGGCTGAATGGCCTCCTTCCATGCTGTGACCTTTATATGATTCTGTGAAAAGGCCAGAAGGATAAAGTTAGGATGAAATGATTATGGTGAGCTAAGAGGCAGGTTATTCAGGATGTGGTAATGTTACCAAGAGTTACAGAGTAAAGCTCCCTCTACACTGTCCCATCAAACACTCCCAGGGCAGGTACAACATCGGTTAGATACAGAGTAAAGCTCCCTCTACACTGTCCCATCAAACACTCCTAGGGCAGGTACAGCATGGGTTAGATACAGAGTAAAGCTCCCTCTACACTGTCCCATCAAACACTCCCAGGGCAGGTACAGCACGGGTTAGATACAGAGTAAAGCTCCCTCTACACTGTCCCATCAAACACTCCCAGGGCAGGTTAGATACAGATTAAAACTCTTGCACTATTCCCATAATGTGCCTTGTCCTTTCCATTTCCTAGTAGATTTGCCATCTGTCTCACTGACACTACCAGTTTAGTGCTAAATCACAGACAGTTTTATGTTTGATCCTGCGCACACTTGCGAACTAGATTGAAACAATTTGCTGATGATCTTTTGAGGGAGAGAGTTTTATCCCATCAGTTAGGGTTAGTGTTCAAACCTCGGTCCCAGAGACAAAGACACGTTAACCCACTATGCCATCTGGTTCCAGCATTTCCCTTATTGTTACTGATTTGAAATGAATGTGGAGTCAACCCATTCAGGTTGAACCCACGTGTACTGGTTTATATATATCCACTCACTACCAATATCAAACTCATGCTTCTGGGAAAGGGCATCATTAACAGACTAGTCTGAGAAAGGGAGCGAAAAATGGCTGAGTTGGGCTGGACGAGGTAAAGGACATCTCACAGTGATTGGATCTTTGAGTGGCGCTCATTGCCCCCAACTGTGAGCACAACTACAGAACTAACGAGCCTTAAATGAGACCAGAGAATAGAGATTCCCCATAGGGAAATAAATCCGTGGAACTGGTTCAGCAAGAACTGCTGATGCTGTGGATACAACTCCTTTAAATCAGTGAATATCTGGTTAGAAATGGGATTGGAGAATTCAGATTAGTAAAGAAGACTTGCATTTATATGGTGCACCTGATGGCCTCAGGATGTCCCAAAGCGCTTTACAGCCAACAAAGTACTTTTGAAGTGTGATCACTGTTGTAATGTAGGAAACGCGGCAACCAATTTATGCACAGCAAGATCCCACAAACAGCAATGAGATAATGACCAAATAATCTATTTTAGCGATGTTGGTTGAGGGATAATTATTGGCCAGGGGAGAACTCCCCTGCTCTTCTTTGAAATAGTGACATGGGATCTTTTACATCCACCTGAGAGGGCAGACAGGGCCTCGGTTTAATGTCTCATCCGAAAAACAGCATCTCCGATAGTGCAGCACTCCCTTAGTACTGCACCGGAGTGTCAGCCTGGATTATGTCTCAAGTGTTTGGAGTGTGACTTGAACCCACAACCTTCTGACTCAAAGGCGAGAGTTCTATGAACTGAGCATGGCTACCATGTGATATGCTGACTCCTGTGCAACAGGGACCCATGGAATTGTTATCTATGAAATGCGAGTAGACAAGTTTGAGTAACGGAGGTGTAAATCTAAATGGAATGTTCTTTGCAAAGAGAAGAAATTTTGCACACCTTCTCTTCAGGTGATCGGATAAGTGGGGTACAATCAGATCTGTCCATGGAGCAGCGTTGATGGGTTGAATGGCCTTTTCTCATTCCATGATTTCTGATAGAGATGGCTACAAATTGAACCATATCCAACCAAGGAACATGAGAGTAAACTTGCAAGGAACATGAAAGTGGAGTATAAAAGCTTCTACAAGTATGTAGAAAGAAAAATATTAGTGACGACAAATGTAGGTCCCTTACAGTCAGAAACAGGAGAATTTATAATGGCAGAGCAATTAAACAAATACTTTGGTTCTGTCTTCACGGAAGAGGACACAAATAACTTCCCAGAAATGCCAGGGAACCAAGGGACTAGTGAGAAGGAGGAATTAAAGGAAATTAGTATCAGTAAAAAAATAGTGCTGGAGAAATTAATGGGATTGAAAGCTGATAAATCCCCAGGACCTGATAATCTGCATCCCAGAGTACTAAAAGAGGTAGCCATGGAAATAGTGGATGTATTGGTTGTCATCTTCCAAAATTCTATAGATTATGGAACAGTTCTTGCAGATTGGAGGGTGGCAAATGTAATCCCTCTATTTAAAAAAGGAGGGAGAGAGAAAACAGGGAACTATAGATCTGTTAGCCTAACATCAGTAGTAGGGAAAATGCTACAGTCTGTTATAAAGGATGTGACAACAGGACACTTAGAAAATATTAACGGGATTAGACAAAGTCAACACGGATTTATGAAAGGGAAATCATGTTTGACAAACCTACTGGAGTTTTTTGAGGATGTAACTGGTAGAATAGATAAGGGAGAACCAGTGGATGTGGTGTATTTGGATTTTCAGAAGGCCTTTGATAAAGTCCCACATAAGAGGTTAGTGTGCAAAACTAAAGCACATGGGATTGGGAGTAATATACTGGCATGGATAGAAAATTGGTTAACAGACAGGAAACAGAGAGTAGGAATAAATGGATCTTTCTCAGGGTGGCAGGCAGTGACTAGTGGGGTACCGCAGGGATCAGTGCTTGGGCCCCAGCTATTCACAATATATATCAATGATTTGGATGAGGGAACCAAATGTAATATTTCCAAGTTTGCTGACGACACAAAACTAGGTGGGATTGTGAGTTGTGAGGAGGATGCAAAGAGGCTTCAAGGCGATTTAGACAAGTTGAGTGAGTGGGCAAATACATGGCAGATGCAGTATAATGTGGATAAATGTGAAGCTATCCACTTTGGTAGGAAATACAGAAAGGCAGAGTATTATTTAAATGGTGATAGATTGAGAAATGTTGATGTACAAAGGGACCTGGGTGTCTTTGTACACCAGTCACTTGAAGCAAACATGCAGGTGCAGCAAGCAATTAGGAAGGCAAATAATATGTTGGCCTTCATTGCAAGAGGATTTGAGTACAGGAGCAAGGATGCCTTACTGCAGTTATACAGGGCCTTGGTGAGACCATACCTGGAGTATTGTGTGCAGTTTTGGTCTCCTTACCTAAGAAAGGATATACTTGCCATAGAGGGAGTGCAGCGAAGGTTCACCAGTCTGATTCCTGGGATGGCAGGACTGTCGTACGAGGAGAGATTGGGTCGACTCGGCCTGTATTCACTAGAGTTTAGAAGAATGAGAGGGGTTCTCATTGAAACATATAAAATTCTGACAGGGCTAGATAGACTGGATGCAGGGAGAATGTTTCCCCTGGCTGGGGGGGTCCAGAATGAGGGGGTCACAGTCTCAGGATATCGGGGTAGGACATTTAGGACTGAGATGAGGAGAAATTTCTTCACTCAGAGGGTGGTGAACCTGTGGAATTCTCTACCACAGAAGGCTGTGGAGGCCAAGACACTGAATATATTTAAGAAGGAGCTAGATAGATTTCTAGACACAAAAGGCATCAAGGGGTACGAGGAGAGAACGGGAATATGGTATTGAGATAGAGGATCAGCCATGATCATATTGAATGGAGGAGCAGGCTAGAAGGGCCAAATGGCCGACTCCTGCTCCTATTTTCTATGTTTCTATGTTTCTATCACATGTTTGGGGAGGAAGGTCAAAAACAACTCAATGGGCCATGTAAGGGAACAGGAGTCTGCGTGGCCAGCTGACATTGGTGCATGGTTTTGAGGCCAAACCTTGGACAGACAAGTACTGAGCTTGTAGGATAAGTGGAAGCTTTTTCAGGTCTGACATAACATCAGCTAGAGCAATAGAAGTTTACAGCACAGGAAGCCATTTGGCACAGCATGTCTATATCTGCCTTTTGCTGTATCAATCCCAATCTAATCCCACTGCCCCACTTTCTCCCCATAGCCCTGTATCAATCCCAATCTAATCCCACTGCCCCATACTCTCCCCATAGTCCTGTATCAATCCCAATCTAATCCCACTGCCCCACTCTCCCCATAGCCCTGTATCAATCTCAAACTAATCCCATTGCCCCACTCTCTCCCCATAGTCCTGTATCAATCTCAAACTAATCCCATTGCCCCACTCTCTCCCCATAGTCCTGTATCAATCCCAATCTAATCCCACTGCCCCACTCCCCATAGCCCTGTATCAATCCCAATCTAATCCCACTGCCCTGCTCTCTCCCTATAGCCCTGTATCAATCCCAAACTAATCCCACTGCCCCGCTGTCTCCCCATAGCCCTATATCAATCCCAAACTAATCCCACTGCCCCGCTCACTCTCCTTAACCCTGTATCAATCCCAATCTAATCCCACTGCCCCGCTCTCTCTCCATAGCCCTGGATCAATCCCAAACTAATCCCACTGCCCCGCTCTCTCTCCATAGCCCTGGATCTTCCTCTGCTTCAAATATTTATCTACGTTTTCCTTAAAAGATACAATGTTCTCTGCCTCAACCACTCCCTATGAAAAACATTCCATGTTCTTAACATGGTAGGAACATAGGAATTGCTGGATGAGAAAAGACCGCGGTCCATCTAGTTCACCTTCTACCATTCTGGGAGTCCCACGATACAACGATGATGGAATTGTTGATTAATCACAGTGATCAATCTCTATCAATGAGTCTACAACAGACCCGGACATGAGGTGAGGAAAACCCCAGTGGTGGAGAGTTTTGGGAACCATAGGTCCAAAGTCACCTGTTCCTCCCAAGTCTGTTACACTCATCACATGTCACGACTCTAATTACTCATAGACTGTAACCCACAAATGTTATTTTCTGAAAGAAATCTCACTAATTTACATTTACTAACTGTTTTCACCATCTCTCTAGGCCTGTTCCATTGATTAACCACTCACTCACTGAAATTTGTTTCCGCAGATTAGTTTTGAATTTGCCCCCCTTCAAGCCCAGGCCGTGTCCTCTGGTTCTACTGTTCTGGACAAGGTGAAATAGGTGAAATGATAATTTAAAGAAAATAAAACTGGGAATAGGGCAGGTGGGAGTTGAATGAAGGAAATAGAAAATTTATAGTTACCAGTTGTAGTAAATGCAGCCAATGTAAAAATGACTTCTGCCCAGGGCCAAAAAGAAGCTCACTTCAGATAGGATAGAATTGAGTTCAGATTTGAAGCTTAAATCAGCAAAAGAGTGAGATGGAGGGGGGAGGGAGAGGGACAGGTGACTTTGGACCTATGGTTTCCAATCATCCAGATGCTCACTGGGAATGGTTCTTACTTTGAGTAAATTCTGGGTTATTGATGGGGTTTGGTAACAGGCAACTTTCAATGGCTTTGAGCAGAATTCTACTGGTCTTTCAGCGTGAAAAATTGCTTGCGGAGAGAAAGTGAATTGGGGGAGGGGTGCGTAAAGGAAGCTGGAATGAAGAGTGATGATGTGACGGCAGGTCCACAATAATAACCACACTCTGATTAAAAACAAAATGCCGGTTGAACACAGCAGATTGTCCAGGATCTGAACCAGAGCGATGGGTTCATGTTTCAGGAGAGAGCTGTAGTAGACCGACCCACCTGGAGTGTTAACCTCTCTCTTGGAGGCTGACTGGCCTGCTGTGCATTTCCAGCATTTACTGCTGTTATTTCAGATTTCCAGCTTTTCTCTATTTATAATCCAATCACCTTCACCTCATGCTGAGATTGGTATTGAGAGGATGTGTGAGGGGCTGTGCAATGTGAATCTCACCAAATGATGGATTCAACTTGAGGTTTTATACTGGAATAATGGATGGGCCAAGTGTGGGTGGGGAAGGAGCACAGAGTTTTATACCGTCATCCCACACATATAACTCACTCTAGCTCATGTTAAATGGTTCAGGTGAATCTCTACATGTAGTTGTGGGTTACACTTGGTGAGGTAGGAAAAGTTACAATGGCCAAACCACCTGAATGGTGAGGAAACAGTTCAAGGTGTCCTATGAACATTGGCTTGCCCTGCTTTTGTGAATGGTGATGATGTAATATTATTGTAATATTATGTGTGTGTGTGGTTACATGGAACGTGTCATGAGGAGAATGATTCAGTTGTAGTGGGACCGTCCAATCTGATCTCCAGACAGCTGAACCAGCTTAGCTCACAAGGCGAATGAAGGCCTCTGTTCAACTCAGGAAATGGCTGCTGGGAGTCCAGACCTCTGGGGGATTTTAACCCCGATCCTGTCTGTTGTCTCACTTCCTGCCAAATGAGAACCTTTAGAATCTTCATTTGTTGCAGTAGATGATTTCACCTCTCAGATCTGTGACCATCTCTCCCGCCTGTTTTAATCAATCCCACCACGCTTCCATCCCTCACACAGCACTGAAACATCCCGAACCAAAGTCATATATGATATTCTCTATGACTATGACCATGGTCCCTTAGCCCTGCTCATCCTTTCTGCAGTCTTTGACACAGTCAACGGCACCACCCTCTCCTCCGTGGTCCAGCTCGGTGGGACTGCCCTCGCTTGGTTCCACTCTTACTTATCTGATCATTGTCAGAGCATCTCCAGGAATGGCTTCTCTTGCCGCCCCCACAATGTCATCTCAAGTCCCCCAAGGATCTCTTCTTGGCCCCCTCCTCTGCGTCATTTACATGCTGTCAGTTGGTGACATGATCGGAAGACATGGAGTCAGATTCTCCATCTACGCTGATGACACCCAGCTCTACCTCTCCACCACCTCCCTCGACCCCTCCCCTGACTCTGTGTCGTAGATTGCTTGACTGACATCCAGTGTTGGATGAGCTGTACCATGTCCACTTAAACATTGGGAAAACCGAATCTATCATCTTCAGCCCCCACCACAAACCCTGAACGCTCGCCACTGACTCCATCCCCCTGCCCAGCCATTGGCTCAGGTTGAAGCAGACTATCTGCATCCTTAGCATCCTGAGCTGTAAACTTCTAATCCCATCTCCTCTACATCACAAAGACCACTTATTGCCACCGCTGTGACATCGCCCGTCTGCACCCCTACCTCAGCGCATCTGTCACTGAAACCCTCTTCCATGCTTTTGTCACCTACAGACCCAATTATTCCAATGCTTTCCTGGCCGGCCTCCCATCCTCCATCCTCCGTGAAATTCATCTCATCCAAAACTCTGCTGCCCGGATCCTATCGTACACTAGGTCCCATTCACTTATCACCCCTGTCCTTGCTGAGCTACAGTAGATCCTGGTCCCCCAACTCCTCCAATTTAAAATTCTCATCCTCTTGTTTAAATCCCTTCATGGCCTCACCCCCACCCCCACACCCCCCCACGCCCCCACCCTACCATCTCTGTAACCTTCCTCAGCCCCACAAACCCCCCAACCCAAAACCCTCCATACGTCTGACTCCGGCCTCTTGTGCATCCCCTCTCCCTTCACCCCACCAATGGGGGCCGTGCCTTCAGGCGCCTAGGCCACCAAGCTGTGGAACTCCCTCTCTAAACCCCTCTGCTTCTCCCCCTCTCTCTCCTCCTTTAATACCTCCTTCAAACCAAATTCTTTGGCCAAACTTTTGGCGCTCCTAATTTCTCCTTTTGCTCTTTGTCCATTTTTTTTCTCACATCACTGTGAATTGCCTTTGCACATTTTTCTTTGTTGAAGGCACTCTATAAATGGAGTTATACCGGAGGTGATGTAGTCAGTGGTTTCTCGGCTGTCTCATTGAGAGAACCGATATAATGATGGGGTGTATCAATCATCAACACCTTCAGAAAGTTTAGTTTCTGACATGTTTCTGCCCTCAAAATCTTTATTTACAACTTGTAACTCGAGGTTGTGAGCCATTCCTTCCCTGAGGTAGGGTTATATCTATTGGATGCATCACAGATCCATCATACAGTGTTAGCTTAACTTTACTTCTTTGGAGAAGCAGATTGTCTGGACATCCCAGTGTGTTCATGGGCTCTTGGATATGGAGTAGATTTCACTTAACTCCACGATCTAACTGAAACGTAACAGTTACGTGGTCATAAATACGTTTTTGGAATAGCTTTCCCGTATCCCCCACTGCTCCAGTTGTGTGTGTGTACTCATCAACTCATCCATCTGTCTCCGTGAGATGCATTCACTTCTTTTCTCTCTATATATATCTCTGTTTCTGTCTCTTTCTCTCTCTCTCTCTCTTTCTCTTTATCTTTCACTGTCTCTCTGTCTTTCTCTTTATGTCTATCTCTTCCTGTCTTTGTCTCTCTCTCTCTCTGTCTTTCTATCTCTCTGTTTCTTTTTCTCTGTCTGTCTGTCTCTCTCTCTGTCTCTCTCTCGCTCTGCTTGCCTGTCTGTCTCTCTCTGACGAATCTGTGGCTCCTTCAGTTTACCAAATTTACAAGTGTCTGGAAATTCTTCCACTCTGTAATGCAGTGATTAATCAGCCTGCCTCTCTTTGAATTAAACAGATATCTCTAATATTAGATATTCTTCTTTGGTTGGCAAAAAATTCTCAAACTTCTCTGTTCTTTTATCCCGCCCAAATCCCCTGTAAATGTGTCTGCGAATAACAGTTTCATGACCAATCACGATAAGGAGTGTTGTGACCCCTGAGTTAGCTCGTAATTCACCCATCTTTCTCAAACTGCTTCCAGTTCCGCACTGGGTTTCCAGTTAACAGTTGCAGTTGTTCAAGACCTACTTAACTCCAGCAGCTACTGAAATGTATTTAAATACCTGCCTGCTAATGATACTAATACTGTCACACCCGCCCTCATTAGAAGAATGCTCATTTGGGTGTGGGGGGAGGGGAGGGAAAAGAGACAAGACAAAAACAAAACAAGCAAGCACAACGCAGGGTTAAAACGGCTGACACGAGGCTCTGTGTTGGAAGATGGAAGGAGAAATGGGGAGTGAAAGGGTTAAAGTGAGGTGTGGGCTGACCCTTCTGCTAGGCTGTCTCTCATAAACAGAGGAGCGGGGTAACTGGATAATGTGGCCTGTCGGCTGGGAGCTGCCGCTTGCCCTTAGCTTTGTGAACGTCTTCTCTCCAAAGAAGGTGAAGTTTGTGAAGAGAATGAAGTTGCTCAGAGATGGATGTTAAACAATCTGTCAGTGCTATAGGAAATACGGGGTGTCAGGAAACACTACAGAGTGCTCGAGCTTTCTAAACACGTGGTTTGTTTCTAAACATGGCATTTGGTACCGGCTGGAGTGTACTGGGAACTTCCCATATTGTAGGAAATGTCAGGTTGGGTTTTTTTTGTTTCAGTTGGTGATTTGCGCAGCTGTCGTATAAAAGTTTACTGGCCTGTTTTTTTTGGAACGCTGTTCTTTTCAAACAACTTTGTTGTTTCTTAAATGGTTTCAGCATCAGTTTAAGGAAACAGGTTTAAAATGAAGCTGATTGAGCGGCCAAGTATGAGCCAATCAGAGAAGAAGGTCCCCAGTTTGGTCAGGTGTCAGCTGTGGCTCAATGGGAGCGCTCTCCCCTCCGAGTCTCAATGGGAGCGCTCTCACCTCCGAGTCTCAATGGGAGCGCTCTCACCTCCGAGTCTCAATGGGAGCACTCTCACCTCCGAGTCTCAATGGGAGCGCTCTCACCTCCGAGTCTCAATGGGAGCGCTCTCACCTCCGAGTCTCAATGGGAGCACTCTCACCTCCGAGTCTCAATGGGAGCACTCTCACCTACGAGTCTGAAGGTTGTGAGTTCAAATCCCACTCCAGAGACTTGAGCACAAAATCCAGGTTGACACTCCAGTTCAGTAGTGAGGGAGTGCTGCACTGTCAGAGGTGCTCTTTTTCGGATGAGACATTAATCCAAGGCCCTGTCTGCTCTCTCAGATGGATATAAAAGATCCTATGGCACTATTTGAAAAAGAGCAGTGGAGGTGTCCTGGCTAGTAGTTATCCCTCACTTAACAGATTATCTGGTTATTCTCTCATTGCTGTTTGTGGGACCTTGCTGTGTGCAAATTGGCTGCCACATTTCCTATACTACAATAGTGACTACACTTCATTGGCTGTAAAGCACTTTGGTCGTGAAAGGTGCTACATAAAGTGTAGAGAATTGAGACTGAGTGTAGAGTCAATGAGACTGAGTGTAGGGTCAATGAGACTGAGTATAGGGTCAATGAGACTGAGTATAGGGTCAATGAGACTGAGTGTAGAGTCAATGAGACTGAGTGTAGAGAAAATGAGACTGAGTGTAGGGTCAATGAGACTGAGTGTAGGGTCAATGAGACTGAGTGTAGAGTCAATGAGACTGAGTGTAGGGTCAATGAGACTGAGTGTAGAGAAAATGAGACTGAGTGTAGGGTCAATGAGACTGAGTGTAGGGTCAATGAGACTGAGTGTAGAGTCAATGAGACTGAGTGTAGGGTCAATGAGACTGAGTGTAGGGTCAATGAGACTGAGTGTAGAGTCAATGAGACTGAGTGTAGGGTCAATGAGACTGAGTGTAGAGAAAATGAGACTGAGTGTAGGGTCAATGAGACTGAGTGTAGAGAAAATGAGACTGAGTGTAGGGTCAATGAGACTGAGTGTAGGGTCAATGAGACTGAGTGTAGAGTCAATGAGACTGAGTGTAGAGTCAATGAGACTGAGTGTAGAGAATTGAGACTGAGTGTAGAGTCAATGAGACTGAGTGTAGAGAATTGAGACTGAGTGTAGAGTCAATGAGACTGAGTGTAGAGAATTGAGACTGAGTGTAGAGTCAATGAGACTGAGTGTAGAGAATTGAGACTGAGTGCAGAGTCAATGAGATTGAGTGTAGAGAATTGAGACTGAGTGTAGAGTCAATGAGACTGAGTGTAGGGTCAATGAGACTGAGTGTAGAGTCAATGAGACTGAGTGTAGAGTCAATGAGACTGAGTGTAGGGAATTGAGACTGAGTGTAGAGAATTGAGACTGAGTGTAGAGAATTGAGACTGAGTGTAGGGAATTGAGACTGAGTGTAGAGAATTGAGACTGAGTGTAGGGTCAATGAGACTGAGTGTAGAGAATTGAGACTGAGTGTAGGGTCAATGAGACCGAGTGTAGGGTCATTGAGACTGAGTGTAGAGAATTGAAACTGAGTGTAGGGTCATTGAGACTGAGTGTAGAGAATTGAGACTGATTGTAGAGAATTGAGACTGAGTGCAGAGAATTGAGACTGAGTGCAGAGAATTGAGACTGAGTGTAGAGAATTGAGACTGAGTGTAGGATCAATGAGACTGAGTGTAGAGAATTGAGACTGAGTGTAGAGAATTGAAACTGAGTGTAGGGTCATTGAGACTGAGTGTAGAGAATTGAGACTGAGTGCAGAGAATTGAGACTGAGTGTAGAGAATTGAGACTGAGTGTAGGGTCAATGAGACTGAGTGTAGAGAATTGAGACTGAGTGTAGGGTCAATGAGACTGAGTGTAGGGTCAATGAGACTGAGTGTAGGGTCATTGAGACTGAGTGTAGAGAATTGAGACTGAGTGCAGAGAATTGAGACTGAGTGCAGAGAATTGAGACTGAGTGTAGAGAATTGAGACTGAGTGTAGAGAATTGAGACTGAGTGTAGGATCCATGAGACTGAGTGTAGAGAATTGAGACTAAGTGTAGAGTCATTGAGACTGAGTGTAGGGTCAATGAGACTGAGTGTAGGGTCAATGAGACTGAGTGTAGGGTCAATGAGACTGAGTGTAGAGAATTGAGACTGAGTGCAGAGAATTGAGACTGAGTGCAGAGAATTGAGACTGAGTGCAGAGAATTGAGACTGAGTGCAGAGAATTGAGACTGAGTGCAGAGAATTGAGACTGAGTGTAGAGAATTGAGACTGAGTGCAGAGAATTGAGACTGAGTGTAGAGAATTGAGACTGAGTGTAGAGAATTGAGACTGAGTGTAGGGTCAATGAGACTGAGTGTAGAGAATTGAGACTGAGTGTAGAGAATTGAGACTGAGTGTAGAGAATTGAGACTGAGTGCAGAGAATTGAGACTGAGTGCAGAGAATTGAGACTGAGTGCAGAGAATTGAGACTGAGTGCAGAGAATTGAGACTGAGTGCAGAGAATTGAGACTGAGTGCAGAGAATTGAGACTGAGTGCAGAGAATTGAGACTGAGTGCAGAGAATTGAGACTGAGTGCAGAGAATTGTGACTGAGTGCAGAGAATTGTGACTGAGTGCAGAGAATTGAGACTGAGTGCAGAGAATTGAGACTGAGTGCAGAGAATTGAGACTGAGTGCAGAGAATTGAGACTGAGTGCAGAGAATTGAGACTGAGTGCAGAGAATTGAGACTGAGTGCAGAGAATTGAGACTGAGTGCAGAGAATTGAGACTGAGTGTAGAGAATTGTGACTGAGTGTAGGGTCAATGAGACTGAGTGTAGAGAATTGAGACTGAGTGTAGAGAATTGAGACTGAGTGCAGAGAATTGAGACTGAGTGCAGAGAATTGAGACTGAGTGCAGAGAATTGAGACTGAGTGTAGAGAATTGAGACTGAGTGTAGGGTCAATGAGACTGAGTGTAGGGTCATTGAGACTGAGTGCAGAGAATTGAGACTGAGTGTAGAGAATTGAGACTGAGTGTAGAGAATTGAGACTGAGTGTAGGGTCAATGAGACTGAGTGTAGAGAATTGAGACTGAGTGCAGAGAATTGAGACTGAGTGCAGAGAATTGAGACTGAGTGTAGAGAATTGAGACTGAGTGTAGAGAATTGAGACTGAGTGTAGAGAATTGAGACTGAGTGTAGAGAATTGAGACTGAGTGTAGAGAATTGAGACTGAGTGTAGGGTCAATGAGACTGAGTGTAGAGAATTGAGACTGAGTGTAGGGTCAATGAGACTGAGTGTAGGGTCAATGAGACTGAGTGTAGGGTCAATGAGACTGAGTGTAGAGAATTGAGACTGAGTGCAGAGAATTGAGACTGAGTGTAGGGTCAATGAGACTGAGTGTAGAGAATTGAGACTGAGTGTAGAGGCATTGGGCTCAATTTTCCTGGGAAATTGCAGGTAGGTTGGGAGTGAGGGGGGGGCTCTGAAATTCGGGCAAATCCCTTTCGGGTTTGGAGCCCAGACCCAACCCGCAGACTTCTGGATTCCCCATTGACACCTCCCAAAGGCAGAAATCCCATCAGCAATTAAAGCCGGAAGGCTGATCATTTGTTGAGCTAGTTTAAGTACTTGAAGTACTGAATTTTCTCCACATTTTCGCAGGGGTGCGATTTTGAAGGATCCTCCGCGTGTTTCCCGTGCTGTGGGAAACACTCCCTGTTGGAGCAGACGTGTTTCAGTCAGCAGCCAGTGGGAGATGCAAAGGATTTTTTGACAGTTGGGGGGAATACCTCATTTATTGCAGCAGGGCACTCTGTCACTTCAGACAAAGGTTTGGCTGCAAGACCTTTGTGTTTTCACTCAAAATTCTTACTTTCCACTCAAAATTCTACCGTTCAATCATATTTAGCTACTTTGCGGACCCCCTTAAACTCACACCGTCAGGATGGGAGGGCGCCATGGCTGCATTCACCACTACATCCGAGAGCAAGCAACATCACCAGCCTCGCCAGGCACGCCGTCCGTCTCCGCCACGTGGAGCTCCACAAGACAGTGCTGGGCCACAGGAAGCACTACCCTCGCCACAGGGTCTACTGGCCGAGGCTCAGCTCCCTGGACCTCTCAGTGCACACGGAGGCTGAGAGTCAGTCGCCAGGTAGTCGCGGACATCTGCAGCCTCCTTCATGCTGTGCTGCTCCCGGCTGGCCCGAGCAGCATCTCCTTATCTGTCGCTGTCAAAGTCACCAATGCCCTCAACTTCTTCGCCTCCGGATCACTCCAGGGTGCCGCAGGGACATCACCGGGGTCACTCAGTCGTCTGCACGCAAGTGCATAACGCAGGTAACTGACGGCTTGTTTCGCAGGACCTCGAACCACGTCAACTTCCCCATGGACAACCTCAGGCAGATGAAGAGGGCAGTGAGATTCTACGCTGTGGCTGGCTTCCCACGGGTGCAGGGTGCAATCAATTGCACCCACGTAATAGTCAGAGCACCTCCACACGAGCCAGGACTGTTCATCAACAGGAAGGGCTATCACTCCATCAACACTCAGCTCATCTGTGACCACCGCAGGAGATTCCTTCACGTGTGCGCCAGATTCCCTGGCAGCTGCCACGATTCCTTCATCCTCCGGGAGTCCAACATCCCGCCCCTCTTCCACGCACCGAACACCCATAAGGGCTGGCTCCTCGGGGACAAGGGATACCCCCTGCTCATGTGGCTCATGACACCTCTGAGGAACCCATCACCGAGCAACAGCGTCAATATAACGACAGCCACATCACTACCAGGTCTACAATTGAGCATGTTATAGGGCTGCTCAAGATGCGATCTAGGATCGTTCTGGGGGAACGTTTTAATACGCACCAGACAAAGTGGGCCGCATTATAGTCGTGTGTTGTGCCCTGCACAACATGGCACAACAGAGAGGGGTGCCACTTGTGGAGGCTCCATCCACATCTGCCACCCACATTGAGGAGGAGGAGGAGGAGACAGAGGAGGAGGAGCAACCCATGGGCAGAGCAGTGGCTCACCTGGCTGCTCGTGAGGCCAGGGAGTCACTGATATGTGAACGGTTCTCCTAACATCAGACAGTGTGAAGAGTCCAGTCCTCACCACCTGGACAGAGCAGCGCCCACACCAGCCCCCTCCCCCTCCCTGCAAAAAACAGTCCTGCAACTATATGTACACCCACTGTAAAGTGACCCAATGGGTGGCATTAGTGTTGCCGTTCATGGTGAACCTCATGAAAGGGACTTATTACAGAAGCCAGTCAAGAATGGGCAAGATGTGGCAGTAGTGGTGACAATAATAATATTTAATGTGAGTTTAACAAAAAGCTAATATAAATATAAAAAATGACCAACCATCAAACACCCTTGTGCATCCCCTTCGTGCTTACAAAACCTTTGCCTTTCGCTTCTGACTTATCCTACGTGGTGCTTCCCCTGTGGCTGCAGCAGAGGTAGTGGCAGGTTGTTCTTGTTCATGCCCTGACCGATTAGATGCTTTCGGCCTACGCCCTCTGGGTTTCGGTGCCCGTGAGGGCCCCTCCAAAGACTGCTCCACCTGCACCTGTGCAGGGGCAGACTCGGCCACCTGGAGAGGAGGCAGCATTGTGGTACCGGTTGAGAGGGGGCAACGGGTGAGACGTGGGAGCACTTTGAGTGGCGTCCCCACTTCCATGTCCCTATTCGCCATCATCCCTTTCCTGGGCCAGGCCCACATCACTCCTACCTCTCTGCTGGACAACAGTTTGGAGGACATGTGTGAAGCTTTGTAAGGCCAGTGCCAGTGTATCTACCTGCCTGTTTAAGGCGGCAGAATGTTATTCACTGTGAGTCCGAACAGCCATTGTCAGGACCTAAATGGACTCATTTGTGAGCCGTGCTTGAAGCTCAATGGAGGCTAGCCTTCCCTCCATCACAGACATTCCCGCACTTACCCGCGACACTATCTCAGAGATTCCCTCCCTTACCTGTGCCACCATTCCACTCATGCAGGAGTTGGACTCCTCCATCCTCTGCGCGATTGTGGAGAGTGCGTGTGGCACCTGTTCCAGCACTTCACAAATGTGCTGCTGCCCCTCGATCATTCTCCTTTTAAAGGATGACCCCCGGAGGTTCAGCATCTGTGTCCAGCTGAACAGAGCCTGGAGAGGAGTGCTCCCACCGACACGGACTCTCCGCAGCTACCAGTGTCTGCTCGTGCTCACTTGTGTGTGGTGACTCACCAGGTGCCAACCCAACTAAGTGAGGACTAGGACCCACCGAGGTGTGAGTATCTGCGCTGGTGGATGGCTCTCTCAGATGTGGCAGTGCCCCCTCAGAGGCCGGCAAGTCCTCTGAGGAATCACCCTTCACTGTCACAAAGGTCACTGAAGACCCTGTAAGAGAACAGAAGGCAATATTAAGCATGATCACAGATGTGTCATGTTGCAATGAGCATACTGAGGTGCTGAAGATGGCAAGGCATGTTAACATCAATTCATATTGTGTGTGCTGAATGTTAAAGTTCTGTCACCAGCTGTTTGTCGGGTGCCAGTCTCGGCATCCCCAATGGACAGGCACTCGAGGGTGTGGCTCAGCTCCAGCGCCTCCTGCTCCGCATCTGTGAGGACGACGGTTTGTTGCGGCCCCACTCCAGTCCTCGCCCTCTCCCGTGCATTCTGGGCTCTCCTCCTATAAGGGAAGAAAGTAGAGGAGTGTGAGTGAGGGATGGTGACGTGGCCGACCGCTGAATGCATTGGTTTGGGTGAGGCTGACCGTGAAAGAGATGCATCAGAGGGTGAGTATGAGACAAGAGCCATGACATTGTATGAGGATTGGGTTGAATGGTAGTGGTGGGATGAGTACTGGCGAGGTGAGGAAGTGCAGGTAAGTTGAGGATGAGCTTTGAGTGGGTGTGAGGAGTGATGTGGAAGACGGAGTGTAGGAGAATGAGTAAGTGTGCTCACTTTTGCTGACCTAGTTAGGTCACTGAAGCGCTTCCTGCACTGGATCCAGGTGCGGGAGATGTTGCTGCTGCTGGTGACCTCCTCTGCCACCTCGAGCCAGGCCTTCTTGGTGGCAGAGGCAGGCCACTTCCTCCCATCTGCCGGGTAGAAGACATCCCTCCTCCTCCTCATCCCGTCCAATAGCACCTGGAGTGAGGCATCACTGAATCTAGGAGCAGCCTTTCCCCTGTGCTGCTCCAATGTGCTGTGTGGTTGTTTGCTCCAGGATGAGCCATTGGAGGACTGCCCCTTTAAATAGAGCTCCTCCAGCTGACAGCCTGTGATGTGGGTGTGCAGTCTGCCCACTGCGCAGCTTTCGGACGGAAAACCCGGAAGCCACGGTAAGTGGCTCCAATTGACCCGCGATCGTGTGGAGAACGGACAGATTTTATTGGGCGGGTTACCCACGCGCCCAATCACCCCCCCCCGCTGCCATCCCGCCTGCATGCTAATATCGGGGCCATTGAGACTGAGTGTAGGGCATTGAGACTGAGTGTAGGGCATTGAGACTGAGTGTAGGGCATTGAGACTGAGTGTAGGGCATTGAGACTGAGTGTAGGGCATTGAGACTGAGTGTAGGGCATTGAGACTGAGTGTAGGGCATTGAGACTGAGTGTAGGGCATTGAGACTGTGTGCAGGGCATTGAGACTGAGTGTAGGGCATTGAGACTGAGTGTAGGGCACTGAGACTGAGTGTAGGGCATTCAGACTGAGTGTAGGGCATTGAGACTGAGTGTAGGGCATTGAGACTGAGTGTAGAGCATTGAGACTGAGTGTAGGGCATTGAGACTGTGTGTAGGGCATTGAGACTGTGTGTAGGGCATTGAGACTGAGTGTAGGGCATTGAGACTGAGTGTAGGGCATTGAGACTGAGTGTAGGGCATTGAGACTGAGTGTAGGGCATTGAGACTGTGTGTAGGGCATTGAGACTGTGTGTAGGGCATTGAGACTGAGTGTAGGGCATTGAGACTGAGTGTAGGGCATTGAGACTGAGTGTAGAGCATTGAGACTGAGTGTAGGGCATTGAGACTGTGTGTAGGGCATTGAGACTGTGTGTAGGGCATTGAGACTGAGTGTAGGGCATTGAGACTGAGTGTAGGGCATTGAGACTGAGTGTAGGGCATTGAGACTGAGTGTAGGGCATTGAGACTGAGTGTAGGGCATTGAGACTGAGTGTAGGGCATTGAGACTGTGTGTAGGGCACTGAGACTGTGTGTAGGGCATTGAGACTGAGTGTAGGGCATTGAGACTGAGTGTAGGGCATTGAGACTGTGTGTAGGGCATTGAGACTGAGTGTAGGGCACTGAGACTGAGTGTAGGGCACTGAGACTGTGTGTAGGGCATTGAGACTGAGTGTAGGGCATTGAGACTGAGTGTAGGGCATTGAGACTGAGTGTAGGGCATTGAGACTGAGTGTAGGGCATTGAGACTGAGTGTAGGGCATTTAGACTGAGTGTAGGGCATTGAGACTGAGTGTAGGGCATTGAGACTGAGTGTAGGGCACTGAGACTGAGTGTAGGGCACTGAGACTGAGTGTAGGGCATTTAGACTGAGTGTAGGGCATTTAGACTGAGTGTAGGGCACTGAGACTGAGTGTAGGGCACTGAGACTGAGTGTAGGGCACTGACACTGAGTGTAGGGCACTGAGACTGAGTGTAGGGCACTGAGACTGAGTGTAGGGCACTGAGACTGAGTGTAGGGCACTGAGACTGAGTGTAGGGCACTGAGACTGAGTGTAGGGCACTGAGACTGTGTGTAGGGCATTGAGACTGAGTGTAGGGCATTGAGACTGTGTGTAGAGGTCCCTCCTATTGTCTTAGCTGAGATCAGCGAACTCAGCACAGATTGAGCTTTGAACTGGGGCCTTCCTGGTCTGTTTGGCTCCGTTCCACAATAGGGGGGTGCATTCACCCATTGAGCCATAAGGATGTTACGCTGTGTACCTTTCTCCTCCTGCTTTGGACAGGGTGCCCTGGTCAGAGGCGAGAGCTCCAATACACACCCTCAGGACTGCTGATGGTCTGTGGAAAGAGAAAGAAGAAAGTTAGAAAGAACTTACATTTATATAGCGCCTTTCACCACCTCAGGACGTCCCAAAGCACTTTACAGCCAATTAAGTGCTTTTGAAGTGTAGTCACTGTTGTGATGTAGGAAACAAGGTAGCCAATTTGCGCACAGCAAGATCCCACAAACAGCAATGTGATAATGACCAGATTGAGGGAGAATTGGAATTCGAACTTTTTCACTGAGCTTTATCAGACCTGTCAAAATTGTCCAATCCCAGGTGGGATTATCAGGGAAGAGCCAGAAAGCATGTAATCACCTCACACATAAACGGGGTTAAACGGGGTTAAACAGGCCAGTCACAGGAGTGGGTGGTCCCTGCTTCAGTGGGCTTTTCCTGTCTTCGTACAGTGTGGCTGCTCATGGCCACTGATTTCCGTTACTCGGAGTTCGTGACCCAGTCCCATCGGACTGCAACGGGAAGCCCCTGGATGTTAATGGAGCGTTTTCTGTGCTTCAGGACAAGTGTACTGAGAGAAGGGAATAGAATATGGTCAACTGGTTTCTCATTGTGCACATCAACATGTATTGTGCTGCCCTTCGCTAAATTAGTGCAGTACTCTATTAATGGGGTCTCTGTTAGTGGGGTTCTCTGTTAATGTGGTCTTTATTAGTGGGGTCTCTACTAGTGGGGCCACTGTTAGTGCGGTCCTCTATTAGTGGGGTCTCTGTTAATGGGGTCTCTATTAGTGGGGTCTCTATTAGTGCGGTCTCTATTAGTGGGGTCTCTATTTGTGTGGTCACTATTAGTGGGGTCCCAATTAGTGGGGTCTCTATTAGTCGGGTCTCTATTGGTGGGGTCCCTATTAGTGTGGTCTCTATTAGTAGGGTCACTATTAGTGGGGTCCCTATTAGTGGGGACTCTATTAGTGGGGTCTCTATTGGAGGGGTCTCTATTTGTGGGGTCTCTCTTGGTGGGGTCTCTATTGGAGGGGTCTCTATTTGTGGGGTCTCTCTTGGTGGGGTCTCTATTAGTGGGGTATTTATTAGTGTGAATTGATCCTGAAGTGGATGGATGGGGATGTTGGGCGTGAGTTTTGAGTTGAAATGTGAATGTGAATGAGAGCCTTTCGTTCATTGTTTCACAAATTCAGATTCTGTGAGATTTTGACACTTTAGAAAACCTGCTTTGCTAAAATCCATGGAGGGAGATAATGAGAAGTGGAGTCGATGTATCTCTCTGGGCCCTTGGCACTTCCTGCAGCCTAGTGCTTGGTGTGGTGAGTTCCTGATCTCGGCCCCACTCTAGTGAGCTTCCCTGCAAAGAGAAAATAATCAGAGGCAAAACTCATCCTGGTGTGTGATCGAGCACTCCCTCACCTCTGGGCTTAGAGAAGGCCCAAGAACAGGTCATGGGTGGATTGTGAATAGCACACGTCATCCATGAATGAGAAAACGTCATCAAAACACCTCAGCCACCAACACAGAACATGTTTGGGATGGAGAGGGTTAAACTGGATCAAGTGAGGCGAGAAGAGATCACAGAACTCTGAGAACCGAGGTCTGGACAGGAGCTCAGCTAAACCCCTAGCCTATTGGTATATTAAAAGCCTCTGCTTAAAAGTTCAAAGTGGCTCTGCCTGCATCTTGTGTTATTCTTGGCACATGGTGACTCCCTCTTTCCCATGAGCTGTAGTGCTGTCAACGTTTGGAAATATTGGTGAGATTTATATCCGTGTCGGGATGGGAGTGAAGGCAGGGCCTTTCTTCATTTCCCTTTATTTGTGCATGTAAGTCTATGGGTCTCTTGCTTCGTTTTGTCTTACTCTCTCCCTCTCTGTCACACTCTCCCTCTCTCCCCCCCTCTCTGCCTCACTCTCTCCCTCCCTCTCCCTCATCTCTCCCTCTCTCTCTTTCCCTCCCTCTCTCTGCTTTACTCTCTCCCTCTCTCTCTCTCTCCCTCCCTCCCTCTCTCTCTCCTTCCCTCTCTCTCTCCCTCCCTCTCTCTGCCTCGGCTTTTCTCTCTCCCTCCCTCTTTCTCCCTCCATCTCTCTCCCTGATCCCCTACTCCTCTTCTGTTCTGTGTCATTTTGCCTGAAGTATTCCCCATTGATGTAGCAGCCCCCCTTGCCTTGCTCTCTCTATATACATCTTACTTCATATTTCCCTTGATATTTAAAATTAATCTTCTGATTTAAGCAAATGATGTTCCATTCAACTGGAACCTTTCTTTCTGGTGACTCCATAACCCTGAGAAACAACAGGGATTTTTCTTTTTGAAAACATGACTAAAAATTCAATCATTTTGTGAACTTGATTATTGCTGTGAATAAATAAATTGCTTTGTCTATTTGCAATAAACAGAGCTCGAAGCAAACATTGATGATGATTTCTTCCCTTAACTCTGTGCCACCTTCAAAACTTTTACCCCCCAGCCCTACCTCCCAGGCCCTGGTTTGGGACCTTCAATCCCTTTCATGCTTGGAATTGGAATGTGTTCAGCTTCCTCACTGTCAAGCTCCCTTTGCTAAAGAGTTTAATTCTTTAAGAATGAATTTCTGAGTGCTTGCAATTTCACCTGTGTGTAACATTATGCTGTTTTAAAGGAACTTTCAGAAGTTGATTAGGAGAGTTTGTTGGCAGGCAAAGGGAAGTCTGGTCAGTGGGAGGCTTTCAAAAGTGTGTTAACCAGGGTTCAGAGTAAGCACATTCCTTATAAAGTGAAGGGCAAGGCTGGTAGAAGTAGGGAACCTTGGATGACTCGGGAGATTGAGGCCCCAGTCAAAAAGAAGAAGGAGGCATATGACATGCATAGACAGCTGGGATCAAGTGGATCCCTTGAAGAGTATCGAGATTGCCGGAGTAGAGTTAAGAGAGAAATCAGGAGGGCAAAAAGGGGACATGAGATTGCTTTGGCAGATCAGGCAAAGGAGAATCCAAAGAGCTTCTACAAATACATAAAGGGCAAAAGAGTAACTAGGGAGAGAGTAGGGCCTCTTAAGGACCAACAAGGTCATCTATGTGCGGAACCACAAGAGATGGGTGAGATCCTAAATGAATATTTCACATCGGTATTACGGTTGAGACAGGCAGGGATGTTAGGGAACTTGGGGAAATAAATAGTGATGTCTTGAGGAGTGTACATATTACAGAGAGGGAGGTGCTGGAAGTCTTAACGCGCATCAAGGTAGATAAATCTCCGGGACCTGATGAAATGTATCCCAGGTCGTTATGGGAGGTTAGGGAGGAAATTGCGGGTCCCCTAGCAGAGATATTTGAATCATCGACAGCTACAGGTGAGGTGCCTGAAGATTGGAGGGTAGCAAATGTTGTGCCTTTGTTTAAGAAGGGCGGCAGGGAAAAGCCTGGGAACTACAGACCAGTGAGCCTGACATCTGTAGTGGGTAAGTTGTTAGAGGGTATTCTGAGAGACAGGATCTACAGGCATTTGGAGAGGCAGGGACTGATTAGGAACAGTCAGCATGGTTTTGTGAGAGGAAAATCATGTCTCATGAATTTGATTGAGTTTTTTGAAGGGGTAACCAAGAAGATAGATGAGGGCTGTGCAGTAGACGTGGTCTACATGGACTTCAGCAAAGCATTTGACAAGGTACCGCATGGTAGGTTGTTACATAAGGTTAAATCTCACGGGATCCAAGGTGAGGTAGCCAATTGGATACAAAATTGGATTGACGACAGAAGACAGAGGGTGGTTGTAGAGGGTTGTTTTCAAACTGGAGGCCTGTGACCAGCGGTGTGCCTCAGGGATCGGTGCTGGGTCCGCTGTTATTTGTTATTTATATTAATGATTTGGATGAGAATTTAGGAGGCATGGTTAGTAAGTTTGCAGATGACACCAAGATTGGTGGCATTGTGGACAGTGAAGAAGGTTATCTAGGATTGCAACGGGATCTTGATAAATTGGGCCAGTGGGCCGATGAATGGCAGATGGAGTTTAATTTAGATAAATGTGAGGTGATGCATTTTGGGAGATCGAATCGGGCCAGGACCTACTCCGTTAATGGTAGGGCGTTGGGGAGAGTTATAGAACAAAGAGATCTAGGAGTACAGGTTCATAGCTCCTTGAAAGTGGAGTCACAGGTGGATAGGGTGGTGAAGAAGGCATTCAGCATGCTTGGTTTCATTGGTCAGAACATTGAATACAGGAGTTGGGATGTCTTGTTGAAGTTGTACAAGACATTAGTAAGGCCACACTTGGAATACTGTGTACAGTTCTGGTCACCCTATTATAGAAAGGATATTATTAAACTAGAAAGAGTGCAGAAAAGATTTACTAGGATGCTACCGGGACTTGATGGTTTGACTTATAGGGAGAGGTTGGATAGACTGAGACTTTTTTCCCTGGAGAGTAGGCGGTTTAGGGGTGATCTTATAGAAGTCTATAAAATAATGAGGGGCATAGATAAGGTAGATAGTCAAAATCTTTTCCCAAAGGTAGGGGAGTCTATAATGAGGGGACATAGATTTAAGGTGAGAGGGGAGAGATACAAAAGGGTCCAGAGGGGCAATTTTTTCACTCAAAGGGTGGTGAGTGTCTGGAACGAGCTGCCAGAGGCAGTAGTAGAGGCGGGTACAATTTTGTCTTTTAAAAAGCACTTGGACAGTTATATGGGTAAGATGGGTATAGAGGGATATGGGCCAAGTGCAGGCAATTGGGACTAGCTTAGTGGTATAAACTGGGCGACATGGACATGTTGGGCCGAAGGGCCTGTTTCCATGTTGTAAACTTCTATGATTCTATGATTCTAAGAATGTTTTGGGATTGTTTCATTCTATCCAATCAGAAGGTTGTGGGTTGAAGCCCCACCCAGAGACTTGAGCACATAACCCAGGCTGACACTTCGGTGCAGTACTGAGGGAGTGCCACACTGTCGGAGGGTCAGTACTGAGGGAGTGCCACACTGTCGGAGGGTCAGTACTGAGGGAGTGCCACACTGTCGGAGGGTCAGTACTGAGGGAGTGCCACACTGTCGGAGGGTCAGTACTGAGGGAGTGCCACACTGTCGGAGGGTCAGTACTGAGGGAGTGCCACACTGTCGGAGGCGCTATCTTTGGGATGAGATGTTAAACTGAGGCCCTGTCTGCCCTCTCAGGTGGACATAAACGATCCCATGACACTATTTGAAGAAGAGCAGGGGAGTTCTCCCTAGTGTCCTGGCCAATATATATCCCTCAACCAACATCACTAAAACAAATTATTTGGTCATTATCTCGTTTGTGGGATCTTGCTGTGTGCAAATTGGCTGCCCTGTTTTTTACACTACAACAGTGACTACACTTCACAAAAGTACTTCACTGGCTGTGAAGCAGTTTGGGACATCTTGAGGTCGTGAAAGGTGCTAAATAAATGCAAGTTATTCCTTTCTTTTCTTCCTTCTTTCTAATCTACATATTTTGCTTAAATACATAACCAGAGTGAATGGGCCAAGATCCGTTTTAAGGGGAGTACCAATAATGTAACGGTTACCCCGAGTCTCTGCTGGGTGTTTTTTGGGGTATTCCGCTGGTGACGGGCCAGAGTTATAGTGGGGAGACCGGGAGAACCCCCTGTGGAATTTTAGGCCCCCAATCTTCACAACCTGAACCTCCTGACACATGACAGGCCACAAACGACGATCGGCCCACTGAAATACGGCAAATAAAATTGTCGGTAATCTGGCCACATTGAAGATAATTCCATAGTGGAATTGGTCACTTGTCAGAATCTAGTATTTCAGGACGAGGGGTGAATTTGAAAGTGCCCTGTGATATTTAACCAAATGTAACAACTTCCTACGCTAGTATAGTTAGTTTCTTTTTGAAAATAAGCATGAGTGGAAACAAAGCCGGGTCTCAACATGTATTGGAATTGTGGGTGTGAATCTCACAAAACTCATCTGAACTGTATCCCAAAGCTGATCCAGTTTTATCCAACTGTAAAACAAGGCCTATAAAGTCCTACCACCCTTGTGTCCTCTAAGTATTGTGTCCAATTCTGAGCACCACACTTTAGGAAAGAAGTCAAGGCCTTCGAGAGGATGCAGAGGAGATTTACTAGAATGGTTTCAGGGATGAGGAACTTCAGTTGCGTGGATGGACTGGAGAATCTGGGGTTGTCCTCCTTAGAGCAAAGAAGATTGAAGGAGGATTTAGTAGAGGTGTTCAAAATTATATGAGATTTTGAGAGAGTAAATAAGGAGAAACTGTTTCCACTGGCAGGAGGGTCGGTAACCAGAGGACACAGATTTAAGGTAATTGGCAAAAGAACCAGGGGGGAGATAAGGAAAAAATTTTTTAAGCAGCGAGTTGTTATGATCTGGAGTGTGCTGACTGAAAGGGCGGTGGAAACGGATTCAATAGTAACTTTCAGAAGGGAATTGGATAAATATTTGAAGGGGAAAAATTTGCAGAGCTATGGGGAAAGAACAGGGTGGGTGGGACTAATTGGATAGCTCTTTCAAAGAGCCTGCACTGGCACAATGGGCCAAATGGCCTCCTTCTGTGTTGTATGATTCTATGATTCTATTTGTGAGTGACTTGTATATGGGGCAATATCCATCTACCTTTTTGTTCATTGTACATAGTACATGACAGAAGAACAGAATTCACTGCAGTCTTGCATGTTGTGGGTGGTTGCAAATGCCCAGATTGAGTTCTTCACACTGGGTTGGGGCGGGGTGGGGAGAGGCACTTAGTGACAGGGTCAGGGTCAGGACCATTTCATGTTATGGCCATGGAGGAAGGAGAGAGCGGGTGGACTCATCGAGTGCTGTGTTGGGCAGTGTTTGGTTGCTGTGGGAGGTGAGAAGGTCAGAGAATGTGAGGGTGCTGGTCTGGCTATTTAGTTGCAGTACACATCAGGTTAAAGCTGTAGTAGTCTGCTTCACTGTGCTGTTTATAAATATTATTTATATAACTTCTCTGAACATTAGAGAACTGACACATTGAGCAGGGACAAGTGCGGGTTTAGTGCTGCTCAGCACAATTTCTAATATGAATTGGTTCAGAGTGGGGAGGCTGGCATCACACTGGAGAGACGAAGCAATTCGAAGGATTATCTCACAATGCTTCCTATGTATGATGCTCTTAAATCCTCCCCTCAAATTATCCCCACTACCATCCCCAGCGACAGACCCGTACCCACCTGTACTGTACCCCAGTGTTATACACTGACAGACCCGTACCCACCTGTACTGTACCCCAGTGTTATACACTGACAGACCTGTACCCACCAGTACTGTACCCCAGTGTTATACACTGACAGACCTGTACCCACCAGTACTGTACCCCAGTGTTATACACTGACAGACCTGTACCCACCAGTACTGTACCCCAGTGTTATACACTGACAGACCTGTACCCCCCAGTACTGTACCCCAGTGTTATACACTGACAGACCTGTACCCACCAGTACTGTACCCCAGTGTTATACACTGACAGACCTGTACCCGCCAGTACTGTACCCCAGTGTTATACACTGACAGACCTGTACCCACCAGTACTGTATCCCAGTGTTATACACTGACAGACCTGTACCCACCAGTACTGTACCCCAGTGTTATACACTGATAGACCTGTACCCACCAGTACTGTACCCCAGTGTTATACAGTGACAGACCTGTACCCGCCAGTACTGTACCCCAGTGTTATACACTGACAGACCTGTACCCGCCAGTACTGTACCCCAGTGTTATACACTGACAGACCTGTACCCACCAGTACTGTACCCCAGTGTTATACACTGACAGACTTGTACCCACCAGTACTGTACCCCAGTGTTATACACTGACAGACCTGTACCCACCAGTACTGTACCCCAGTTTTATACACTGACAGACTTGTACCCACCAGTACTGTACCCCAGTGTTATACACTGACAGACCTGTACCCACCAGTACTGTACCCCAGTGTTATACACTGACAGACCTGTACCCACCAGTACTGTACCCCAGTGTGATGCAGCTGTAAATGCTCTTTCCAGACACAGCCCAACTTTGGGAGGACAGAATCCTATCATTGTTTTTCACAGTTTTACATAGAATCACATCGAATGTACAGCACAGGAACAGGCCATTCGGTCCAACAGGTCCATGCCGGTGTTTATGCTCCACATGAGCCTCCTCGCACCCTTCATCATCGAACCCTATCAGCATATCCTTCTATTCCTTTCTCCCTCATAGGGATCGGGCGGGAAAGTGGAGTTGAGGTTGAAGATTAGCCGTGATTTTATTGAATGGTGGGGCAGGCTCGAGAGGCTGAATGGCCTACTCCTGCTCCTATTTCTTATGTTCTTATGTTCTCATGTGTTTATCTAGCTTCTCTTTAAATGTATCTATGCTATTTGCCTCAACTACTCCTTGTGGTAGTGAGTTCCACATTCTAGCCACTCTCTGGGTAAAGAAGTTTCTCCTGAATTCCCTATTAGATTTATTAGTAACTATCTTATATTTATGGCCCCTAGTTCTGGTCTCCTCCGCAAGTGGGAACATTTTCTCTACATCTACCCTATCAAACCCTTTCATAATCTTAAAGACCTCTATCAGGTCACCCCTCAGTCTTCTCTTTTCTAGAGAAAAGAGCCCCGTCCTGCTCAATCTTTCCTGATAGGTCTAACCTCTCAGTTCTGGTATCATCCTAGTAAATCATTTTTGCACCTTCTCCAGTGCCTCTATATCCTTTCTATAATTTGGAGCTGTGCACAGTACTCCAAGTGTGATCTAACCAAGGTTCTACACAAGTTTAACATAACTTCCCTGCTTTTCAATTCTATCTCTCTCAAAATGAACCCCAGAGCTTGGTTTGCTTTTTTGATGACCTTATTAACCTGTGTCATTACTTTCAATGATTTGTGTACCTGTACCCCCAGATCCCTTTGCTCCTCTCCCCCATTTAGACTCTTACTATCCAAGCAATATTCTTTTATTGTTCCTACCAAAATGTAAGTTGAAGTGGACACAGTCTGAGAATTTCCCACCATTACACATTGCTGTATTCCTGGTGACAGCTCTGCCGTCACAGCTCTGCTACACTTTGAAATGTGCGTGGTGAAGGTTTGGCCTGCTTGGCTGTACAGTACATAGTGTCTGCACTTGCTTGGCTGGGTGGTGTATTGTTTGAATCAGAGACCAAGATTTGTGCTCTCAAAGGGATGCCCCTTTCTTAAATCAGAGGTAATCCTGGAATTCTCTTTTAAGATGCAGCTGCCTGAGTCACTGGGCTCTGGATTTTGTCTGTGTGCACGGGAAGCGAGATCAGTTTCTGGGCTGTGTTCCGCTGTCAAAGTCCACCATAGTTTACAGGACAAAGCACCGCAACAGGCTGTGTGTCTTGGTGATAACCAGACAGCTAATTGCAGGGAGTATGTGAGGTGCTTGTTTCTGGAGGAGTCTGCACTGTCCCTGCAGAACAGCAAGCAACGTTCATTAAAAAGAGAAGTAAAGAGCAGGTCAATGAGGTGAAGGGTGAATGATGAGGTGATGGTGCTAGAACTGAAGACTGAAAGAGAAACAGACATTGTCGCAGGGTTGGAATGAGAAAGAGGGGAGGGGAAGAAGGAGGCATTGGGTATTTTTAACCCATTTAAAGGGGCAGTGAGAGAGATCGTGCATTTATATGGCACCTAATCACATCACAAAGTCCTTGACAGCAAATGGATTTGAAGTGCGGTTATGTGGGCAAATGCAGCAACCAAAAGGTGCACAGCAGATCCCACAAACAGAAAATGAGCTGAATGAGGAGGTTTTGGGATGAATGCTGGTTGGGACACCTCCCCTTCCAACAGTGCCATGGGAGGATTCACATCCACCTGTACAGGCATCCAGGGTCTGGGTTTAACATCTCCAGTGAAAGAGGACACCTCTGACAATGCTGCACTCCCTCAAGTGCTGCATTGGAGTGTCAGCCTAGATTATGTGCTCAGTCCCATAATGGGGCATAAACGTCCTGACCCAGAGTACTACCAATGAAGTGAAACTGACAGGTGGTGGCCAGTACTGGAGGCGGGTTTCCAGGGACAGTTTGCTGCCACACGTCCATGGTGATTCCATCAAGTTGCCTCCGGTGGTACCTTCCCAACACAGTGCAATGTCACGGGGGCTCGAATCCCTGAGGGGTTCTACCAGAACGAGAGGCTGAGGGGAGCCCCTGGTCAGGGCAAAGACCCCAGTTGCGCCAAGTTTCCGACTTGCCCACCAGACAGATGTCACCAGGAGTCTCCCTCTGTCGGGTGTTCCCACGCCCGTGGCTCAGTCAGAACCCGGAGTATCTCTGCCGGTTGATAAACCCGGTGAGTTGAGGTGTAACAACCTCCAGATGGTGGAGTCCAGGCCTGGACCCACAACGAAAGGGAGCATGTTAATCTTTGCTGATCAGACCCCTTATTCAGGGGGCCCGAGGGGAACCTGACCAGAGTTTGGAGGAGCCTTTGGGCAAACTCAGCCTCCCAATGTTCGGCAGGTGCTGAAGTTTCTGGGTGCTATGGGAGATGCTTCTATGGTGCTGCTTGTGCCTGTGTGCCCCATACAAAATAGCAGCCCACCCATTGACCCCACAAACACAGGTCTGAATGATTTTGGGGGCCAGTTTTTGTATTTAAAATGCAGTCAGAAGGCCCCAATCTGATCAGCCCAGTTGTAACCCAAAGAGTCCTGCAGCTGCACTTCCAATGTCCTCCCTGATGTGTAGGTGCCCACCCGAGCCCAGCCCAGGCCACCCCAGCCCAGCCCAGCCCAGGCCAGCCCAGCCCAGACCAGGTCAGCCCAGGCCAGCCCAGCCCAGACCAGGTCAGCCAGACCAGGCAAGCCCAGACCAGGCCAGCCCAGGCCAGCCCAGCCCAGCCCAGGCCAGGCCAGCCCAGCCCAGCCCAGGCCACCCCAGCCCAGGCCAGGCCAGCCCAGCCAGGTCAGAGGGTAGTGCCAGCTGGAGTTCACCCAGGGCATGACAAAGGCACATGGGAGGAAAAGTGCAGGCAGTGTTCTCCTCTCCCAGGGAGGGGAATCTCCCCGCAATCTGGGGCTACAATCCCACCCACTTGAGGGTCACTCTGAGGAAGGACCCAATACACAGAGCACTTCTCACCACTGTGAGCTGATTTCTAAGTTGCCAAGAAGAGGTCAGACAATCCCTTGCTGGGATTGAAGACGGCTAGACTGATAGTCCTGTAACAGAGCCCCTTCACTTGCTCCATGGATAAAGAAAGAAAGAAGAAAAAGGAAGACTTGTATTTATTTAGCACCTTTCACAACTTCAGGATGTCCCAAAGTGCTTTACAGCCAATGAAGTACTTTTGAAGTGCAGTCACTGTTTTAATGTAGGAACTGCAGCAGCCAATTTGCACACAGCAAGATCCCACAAACAGCAATTAAATAATGACCAGATAATCTGTTTTTAGTGATTGAGGGATAAATATTGGCCTGGACACCGGGGAGAACTCCTCTGCTCTTCTTTGAAATAGTGCTATGGGATCTTTTATGTCCATCTGAGAGGGCAGACTGGGCCTCGGTTTAACGTCTCATCTGAAAGACGGCACTTCTGACAGTGCAGAACTCCCTCAGTACTGCCCTGGGAGTGTCGGCCTGGATTATGGGCTCAAGTCTCCGGAGTGGGACTTGAACCCTCAACCTTCTGATGGTGCGACCCACTGAGCCATGGTTGACACCTATGATAGTCCTCATTAGACAACAGGGGAAGGAAAGGTAAGGCCACTTCATTTCAGCTCTGGTAACATCGCACGGCCAGGCACGGAGAGGCAGGGGCTTAAGGGAGGGAGGAGGCTCGTGCGGAGCATAAACACCGGGATAGACCAATTGGGCCAAATGGCCGTTTCTGTGCTGTAGATTCAGTGTAAATATGAGAGGGCCCTGAGTTTGATCCCTAGTCTGTGCCGAGTTAGCTGATCTGAGGTAGAGCTGCATTGGGCAGTTACAGTCCCCAGACTGGGCAGAGGAAACAATTGGTCAGAGTTTCTGCTGCTGAACATTATCCTGTAACTTGTGCTGTAAAGCGTGGTGGTGTGGAGATCAGGTGGAGACTGGGTCAGGCCAGGGATGCTTGCCATGATTGGATAACTGTCTCTCGCTTATGTTCTGAGCTCACCCATGAAGCTTGCTGACTCTGAAAAGGAGCAATGATGCAAACTGTGGACCTGAACTTTGGAGTCAGGAGAGAAGAGGAGAGGATTACAGAGGGGAGGTTAGCATAACCCAATTTTACAACGACTACTTAATGTGTCTGACAGTACTTATAGAGGCAGTTGGTAATATTTTATAGGAAGGGCGCCATGCAAACAATGTTCCACGTCTAACTGTGATTGGAGCTCAAAGCGATTCATTCCTGCTATTGGTGCCTGTGATCCAGATTTACAGCAGGGAGTGCGGGTCATAGATGAGGCTAGAGCAGTGTATCCTCACATTTGACCCTCACAGAGCATTGTACCCTCACATTTGACCCTCACAGAGCATTGTAACCTCACATTTGACCCTCACAGAGCATTGTAACCTCACATTTGACCCTCACAGAGCATTGTATCCCTCACATTTGACCCTCACAGAGCATTGTATCCTCACATTTGACCCTCACAAAGCATTGTATCCCTCACATTTGACCCTCACAGAGCATTGTATCCTCACATTTGACCCTCACAGAGCATTGTATCCTCACATTTGACCCTCACAGAGCATTGTATCCTCACATTTGACCCTCACAGAGCATTGTATCCTCACATTTGACCCTCACAGAGCATTGTATCCTCACATTTGACCCTCACAGAGCATTGTAACCTCACATTTGACCCTCACAGAGCATTGTAACCTCACATTTGACCCTCACAGAGCATTGTAACCTCACATTTGACCCTCACAGCTCCCTGAGAGTGTGACTTCCCCGTTGGGAGTTCCCCGGCTCTAGTTCTGTGTGCACTTGTGATCATGTCCATTGTTGTTTTTCAGTCAGGTAGTTCTCAGTGAACAAGATCCCAGGGGGTAAGTCAGATAACAGTTGCTCCCATGGATCTTGAATTCCCCAGAGCTAAAGTCTAGCAGCTGCTGATTATGGGGTCTGAATCAGCCCAGGCACATGTGAAGTCCAAAATCCCAGTGGCTGTGCAGGCGGAGAGCCTGATGGTAGGGAAACAATTGATTCCTCAAGGGCCATAGTGGACCCAGAAACAAATTGGCACCAGGTGCTTATGTTCTGTGCGATGTTCATTGGGTGGATGACAGAATAGGTTCACCTGTGTATCAGCCCAGCAAGGGTGGGTGAGCTTTTGGATGCTTCCAGTCTCTTGGTTACAAATTGGTCCGAAAGATTTGGTTAACCTGCAGCTCTGCAGGGTTGTTTCAGGGTCTTGTCCAATGTTCCTTACGTAGCCAAGAAGCTGCTGAAATGGCGAGGGAGAGAGGAGGTGAAGTCCTGAAGAGAAAGTCGTGCCTGGGCAGGCTCTGGAACATCCCACTGGCCAGCTGAGAACGGGCCTTGGGAGTAAACTGTGCACCCAGTCCGCAGGCACTGATCAGGAAAAGGGAAAAATATAGAGCAAAACATGGTAGAAAAGTGAGGAATATTGATCAGAGGAATCCAGGGACAGTCTTTGGTGCTTCAATGGGGCTGGATACAAAGTGTTTCACTCTCATACTTCCCTCTTTCTTCATGCAAAGGGTATTAGAAATCTGGAACTCTCTTCCCCCAAAAGGCTGTGGATACTGGGGGTCAATTGAAGCTTTCAAGACTGAGATCGATAGATTTTTGTTGGGTAAGGGTAGCGAGGGATATGGAGCAAAGGCGGGTATAAAACATTCACAAGGATGACACCACAACTGAGAGGATATACTTATCAGGAAAGACTAAACAGGCTGGGGCTCTTTTCTTTAGAAAAGAGAAGGCTGAGGGGTGACCTGATAGACGTCTTTAAGATAATGAAGGGGTTTGATAGGAACATAGGAACAGGAGTCGGCCATTCAGCCCCTCGTGCCTGCTCCGCCATTTGATAAGATCATGGTTGATCTGTGATCTAACTCCATGGCCTTTGGCCCATATCCCTTAATACAGGGTAGGGTAGACTACAGAAATTATTCCACTTGTGGAGTCCATGAATATAAAATAGTCACTAATAAATCCAAATGGAATTCAGGAGAAACTTCTTTGCTCAGAGAGTGGTTAGAATGTGGAACTTGCTACCACAAGGAGTAATTGAGGCAATTAACATAGATGTATTTAAGGGGAAGCGAGATAAACACATGAGAACATAAGAACATAAGAAATTGGAGCAGGAGTAGGCCAGACAGCCCCTCAAGCCTCCTCCACCATTCAATAAAATCATGGCTGATCTTCTACCTCAACTGCACTTTCCCGTCCTATCCCCATGAGGGAGGAAGGAATAGAAGGATATGGTGATAGGGTTAGATGAAGTAGGGAGGGAGGAGGCTCGTGCGGAGCATAAACACCGGGATAGACCAATTGGGCCAAATGGTCGTTTCTGTGCTGTAGATTCAGTGTAAATGGGGTTGAGGTACAGATCAGCCATGATCTAATTGAATGGCGGAACAGGCTCAAGGGGCTGAATGGCCTCCTCCTGTTCTTAACGTTCCCGCGGCAACTTTGAAATCATGGCCACTCTGTCAGAATGCTGGGAAAGTCTGTATTGGAAGTTTGCCACCCCTACCCAACTGGTGCAGTGTCTGTCTTCAAAGCTCATTGTTTACTAATATTATGGTTGCGTGTTTGCTCTTTATGAACAGTTGGCAGTAAAGCACACTCAGTGTATGAAATGTGACCTCTACATTTCTCTCAATTTACTGCAGCGTAGCATTGGTGTGAGAGAGTTCTTGGAAAAAAGTGTCTGTGCAGCTGCACTGAGTACAAACACGGAGTGGCTGGTTTGGCTGAGGATCTTTTACTCGGGGAATAGGAAGTGAAAGGATTGCATTCGTCATGGTTTTAGAAAGTAATGTTCATTTTGGCACTGGACCACTCAGAGTCCAAAATAAATGCAGCCTTCCAAGAATTGTTATGTTTGCATCAAATTTCCTACTCACTCCTTAATGACCAACCTGTGATACTGGCCCTTCGGTCTCTATAATTACTTACAATCCAACTGAATCTATAGACAAATGTTTTAATTCTCCCTCATTTTCTTCAAGCTCCTCATAACTAGGCCATCCCTCAGACGGGAGAGGGGAGAGAACCACACCGAGTGTCCTTATCAGCCCTCGCTACGTTCCGCAGTAACAGTGTGACCCACCTGATGCAACTCCCAGCCTAGGCTGCACACTGGGTCTCTGCATTCTGGGATCATGTCTCAGCAGTTCCACTGTCGCCTCAGACCTGTCATTTGTAGTTACCAAAAAAACGTTTATTCACCATCTTGTACCTCAGGATGTTCCAAAGCTCTTTACAGCCAGTGAAGTACTTTTGAAGTGCAGTCACTGTTGGAATGTAGGAAACGCAGCAGTCAATTTGTGCACAGCAAGATCCCACAAACAGCAAGGTGATAACGACCTGATTGTGGCCTCCATATTTACAGGAAGGTGAGGAGGAAGTGGGGCTGGGGGTCCGGAAATGCGGAGGTAGTCATTGTACAGATATTTATTAATTATTTACAAGTGCTTTGTTTTTAATTTTGGGCTAATCGCAGTGAAGGATGTCAACGTTGGAGAATGGGACACTCACCCACTTATTCTCATATGCGATGCCCCGCACCCACTCCCACATGCCGCATCAGTTAGATGCAGAATAAAGGGTCTCCTGCATCATCTCAACCCTCTATTATATCAGCATGACATTGAAAATTCCGACAGAAGCCTCGCTTTTGATGACTCTGAGTGGGATTGCCACCCAGGAGAGTTTGATGCCATGAACTCATACCATTGGTTGAAACTAACCCTTTGCATTTCACATGGGAAACTTACTGCCAGCAGAGAGGGAAACACGGCACTCCGACTGATCCTGGGAGAACATAAGAACATAAGAACATAAGAAATTGGAGCAGGAGTAGGCCAATCGGCCCCTCGAGCCTGCTCCGCCATTCAATAAGATCATGGCTGATCTGATCCCAACCACAAATCTAAAGAACACAAGAAGTCGGAGCAGGACCCGGCCACATAGCCCCTGGGCCCTCTCCGCCACCCACAGGGCATTGACCGATCCGAACTCAGCTTCATGTCCAATTTCCTGCCCGCTCCCCATAACCCCTAATTCCCTTTACTTCTAGGAAACTGTCTATTTCTGTTTTAAATTTATCTAATGATGTAGCTTCCACAGCTTCCTGGGGCAGCAAATTCCACAGACCTACCACCCTCTGAGTGAAGAAGTTTCTCCTCATCTCAGTTTTGAAAGAGCAGCCCCTTATTCTAAGATTATGCCCCCTAGTTCTAGTTTCACCCATCTTTGGGAACATCCTTACCGCATCCACCCGATCAAGACCCTTCACAATCTTATATGTTTCAATAAGATCGCCTCTCATTCTTCTGAACTCCAATGAGTAGAGTCCCAATCTACTCAACCTCTCCTCATATGTCCGCCCCCTCATCCCCGGGATTAACCGAGTGAACCTTCTTTGTACTGCCTCGAGAGCAAGTATGTCTTTTCTTAAGTATGGAGACCAAAACTGTATGCAGTATTCCAGGTGCGGTCTCACCAATACCTTATATAACTGCAGCAATACCTCCTTGTTTTTATATTCTATCCCCCTAGCAATAAAAGCCAACATTCCGTTGGCTTTCTTGATCACCTGCTGCACCTGCATACCAGGTAGTGGGTAATGGGAGTGTGGGTAATGGGGGTGTGGGTAATGGGGGTGTGGGTAATGGGACAGTGGGTAATGGGAGTGTGGGTAATGGGACAGTGGGTAATGGGAGTGTGGGTAATGGGGGTGTGGGTAATGGGAGTGTGGGTAATGGGGGTGTGGGTAAATGGAGTGTGGGTAATGGGGGTGAGGGTAATGGGGGTGTGGGTAATTGGAGTATGGGTAATGGGGGTGAGGGTAATGGGGGTGTGGGTAATTGGAGTATGGGTAATGGGGGTGTGGGTAATGGGGGTGAGGGTAATGGGGGTGTGGGTAATGGGGGTGAGGGTAATGGGGGTGTGGGTAATGGGGGTGTGGGTAATGGGGGTGTGGGTAATGGGAGTGTGGGTAATGGGGGTGTGGGTAATGGGGGTGTGGGTAATTGGAGTATGGGTAATGGGGGTGTGGGTAATGGGGGTGAGGGTAATGGGGGTGTGGGTAATGGGAGTATGGGTAATGGGGGTGTGGGTAATGGGGGTGAGGGTATTGGGGGTGTGGGTAATGGGAGTGTGGGTAATGGGTGTGTGGGTAATGGGAGTGTGGGTAATGGGAGTGTGGGTAATGGGAGTGTGGGTAATGGGAGTGTGGGTAAATGGGGGTGTGGGTAATGGGAGTGTGGGTAATGGGAGTGTGGGTAATGGGAGTGTGGGTAAATGGTGTGTGGGTAATGGGGGTGTGGGTAATGGGAGTGTGGGTAATGGGAGTGTGGGTAAATGGTGTGTGGGTAATGGGAGTGTGGGTAATGGGGGTGTGGGTAATGGGGGTGTGGGTAATGGGGGTGTGGGTAATTGGAGTATGGGTAATGGGGGTGTGGGTAATGGGGGTGAGGGTAATGGGGGTGTGGGTAATGAGAGTGTGGGTAATGGGAGTGTGGGTAATGGAGTGTGTGGGTAATGGGGGTGTGTGTAATCGGAGTTTGTGTAATGGGAGCTTTTGTAATGGGGGTGTGTGTAATGGGGGTGTGTGTAATGGGAGTGTGTGTAATGGGAGTGTGATTAATGGGAGTTTGTGTAATGGGAGTTTTTGTAATGGGGGTGTGTGTAATGGGGGTGTGTGTAATGGGGGTGTGTGTAATGGGAGTGTGATTAATGGGAGTTTGTGTAATGGGAGTTTTTGTAATGGGAGTGTCGGTAATGGGAGTGTGATTAATGGGAGTTTGTGTAATGGGAGTTTTTGTAATGGGAGTGTGGGTAATGGGAGTTTGTGTAATGGGAGTTTGTGTAATGGGAGTTTGTGTAATGGGAGTGTGGGTAATGGGAGTTTGTGTAATGGGAGTTTGTGTAATGGGAGTTTTTGTAATGGGGGTGTGTGTAATGGGAGTTTGTGTAATGGGAGTTTGTGTAATGGGAGTTTTTGTAATGGGAGTGTGGGTAATGGGAGTGTGGGTAATCATGTAATGGAAAAGCACATATTCGAGTTTCCAATGTCCTTTAATAGTCTGAATGGATCAGTAAGATATTGAAGCACAGATGATATCAGCAAGCATGAGAAAGGGTGAAAAAACAGGAAATTCGAGCTGTTTCCAAAATAAATTTATCTGTTGCCCATCTTGTTTCATAATCTGATGGTATTTTTCTGTTGCAGTCACAGATGTTAATATTTCCCACACCTCCCTTTTCTCATTTAGTGTACCCCAGCGTTTCAGAATATTATCTTTGCTACCAAAAAAATGTATTCCCGATTGGAATTGTAATAAATATTGGGGTCAGGCCCATGGCTTCTGGCTGCGTCCACTCCCTCAGGCCAGAGACTGATTGTTCCCTGCGTCATAGTCCAGTGAAAGTGAATGACACAGTACTTAGAGTCTTAATGTGTATTTGTAGTCCATGTGTCCCTGTGTACAGACCCTGTGTGCAGTTTATTTCTCGCCTCTGTGTGTGTACAATCCCAGTATGCAGTACATTCCTGACCTCTGTGTGTGTACAGTCCCTCTGTGAAGTGTACTCCTGACCTCTGTGTGTGCTGTCCTTGTGTGCAGTACCTACCTGGCCTCTACGCATGTACAGGTCCTGTGTGCAATATATACCTGACCTCCGTGTGTGTACAGTCCCTATGTGCAGTATATTCCTGACCTCTGCGTGTGTACTGTCCCTGTGTGCAATGTATTCCTGACCTGTTTGTACAGTCTCTGTGTGCAGCATATTCCTGACCTCTACACGTGTACAGTTCCTGTGTGCAGTTTATAATGGTCCCCTGCATACAGTCCCTGTATGCAGTATATTCCTGACCTGTGTGTGCAGTCCCTGTGTGCGGTATATTCCTGACCTGTTTGTACAATCCCTGTGATAAGTATATACCTGACCTTTGCATGTGTACAGTCCCTGTGTGCAGTATATTCCTGATCTGTGTGTACAGTCCCTGTGCAGTATATTCCTGACCTCTGTGTCTACAATCCCTGTGTGCAGTATATTTCTGACCTGTGTGCACAGTCCCTGTATACAGTTTATTCCTGACCCCAGTGTGTGTACAGTCCCTGTATACAGTTTATTCCTGAGCCTTGTATGTGTACAGTGCCTGTGTGCAGTGTATTCCTGACCTCAGCGCGTGTCCAGTCCCTGTGTGCAGTATCTAACTGGCCTCTACATGTGTACATGTCCTGTGTGCAGTGTATACCAGACCTCTGTATTTGGGCAGTCTCTGTGTGCAGTGTATTCCTGACCTCTACATGTTTACAGTCCTTGTGTTTATTTTTTATTCATTCATGGGATGTGGGCGTCGCTGGCGAGGCCGGCATTTATTGCCCATCCCTAATTGCCCTTGAGAAGGTGGTGGTGAGCCGCCTTCTTGAACCGCTGCAGTCCGTGTGGTGAAGGTTCTCCCACAGTGCTGTTAGGGAGGGAGTTCCAGGACTTTGACCCAGCGACGATGAAGGAACGGCGATATATTTCCAAGTCAGGATGGTGTGTGACTTGGAGGGGAACATGCAGGTGGTGTTGTTCCCATGTGCCTGCTGCCCTTGTCCTTCTAGGTGGTAGAGGTCGCAGGTTTGGGAGATGCTGTCGAAGAATCCTTGGCGAGTTGCTGCAGTGCATCCTGTGGATGGTACACACTGCAGCCACTGTGCGCCGGTGGTGAAGGGAGTGAATGTTTAGGGTGGTGGATGGGGTGCCAATCAAGCGGGCTGCTTTGTCCTCGGTGGTGTCGAGCTTCTTGAGTGTTGTTGGAGCTGCACCCATCCAGGCAAGTGGAGAGTATTCCATCACACTCCTGACTTGTGCCTTGTCGATGATGGAAAGGCTTTGGGGAGTCAGGAGGTGAGTCACTCGCCGCAGAATACCCAGCCTCTGTGTACGGGAGGTCAAGGGGAGGTGGTTAGACTCCCTCTTGTTGGAGATGGTCATTGCCTGGCACTTGTCTAGCACGAATATTACTTGCCACTTATCAGCCCAAGCTGGATGTTGTCCATGTCTTGCTGCATGCGGGCATGGACTGCTTCATTATCTGAGGGATTGCGAATGGAACTGAACACTGTGCAATCATCAGCGAACATCCCCATTTCTGACCTTATGATGGAGGGAAGGTCATTAATAAAGCAGCTGAAGATGGTTGGGCCTCGGACACTGCCCTGAGGAACTCCTGCAGCAATGTCCTGGGGCTGAGATGATTGGCCTCCAACAACCACTGCCATCTTTGTGCTATGATGTGGAGATGCCGGTGATGGACTGGGGTGGACAAATGTAAGGAATCTTACAACACCAGGTTATAGTCCAACAAATTTATTTTAAAATCACAAGCTTTCGGAGATTATCCCCTTCGTCAGGTGAATGAGTGAAAAGGTTCTCAAATCGCATATCTTATACTAGGCTGGGACAGCATCACACCAATCAAAAGGTGTCGTTGTTATTCAAACAGGCCAGTCACGGAGAACAGCACGTCCCAGTACACTGGATATACATTGTGTCAATTACACAGACAGACAGAAAGAAACCCAAATGGCAGAGAGAGAGGGAATATTAAAAACATAATTTTTTTTTCTTTTTTTTCCCCCCTTTTTTGCTGGTGGGGTTACGTGTAGCGTGTAGCGTGTAGCGTGATAGCTTGATAGCCAAGTTCCGCACCCATGAGGACGGCCTCAAACGGGATCTTGGGTTCATGTCATGCTACACGTAACCCCACCAGCAAAACGGGGGGAAAAAAAGAGAAAAAAAAATTATGTTTTTAATATTTCCTCTCTCTCTCTCTCTGCCATTTGGGTTTCTTTCTGTCTGTCTGTGTAATTGACACAATGTATATCCAGTGTACTGGGACGTGCTGTTCTCCGTGACTGGCCTGTTTGAATAACAACGACACCTTTTGATTGGTGTGATGCTGTCCCAGCCTAGTATAAGATATGCGATTTGAGAACCTTTTCACTCATTCACCTGACGAAGGGGATAATCTCCGAAAGCTTGTGATTTTAAAATAAATTTGTTGGACTATAACCTGGTGTTGTAAGATTCTTTATCTTTGTGCTAGGTATGACTCCAGTACATGCAGTATATTCCTGACCTCTGTGTGTGTACAGTCTCCGTGTGCGGTATATTCCTGGCCTACTGCACTCGATAGCGATCCAGTACTGAGGACATTCTGATGTCTTTGCCACCACCACCAGTTCAGCACAGACCAAGGCTTGAACCTGTGACTTTCCTGGCCTGCAGGCCTCAATTCCTGATATCCTTGTGTGCTTGCATGTGCAGCACAAGAGATCGGCTAAAGGTAGTCTGGAGATGCACAGCCCTGCAGAAATGAGAGTGGAGATCTCTGTAGTGTAGAGTGCCTACACTGGAATGATTTGGGGTCATGAAACAGTCTGTGAACAGCTCCCCTCGGGTGAACCTGCAATCAAACTTCAGAGAGTCTGCCTCTCAATGAGCTCTACTATCAATTAGGGATCTATTGCAGCAGTCAGGAATTGTCTGAAATGATCAGAAATAATATCTAACAACAGACTCAAATGTTCTGTTTACTCCGAACTGGGAAATGCTTTCATTATAATTATGGTCCCAGGAGCGGAGCACCATCACCAGTGTGGTACACTACCCGTATCCTGCATCACTGAATGGATAATAACAGCACCCAAAGCTTGGGTAACTGGCCACTTCGTTATTTCTGTCAGTTATTGCTCTTTGCGAGTTTACTTTTATCTGATTATTTCCCCCTCCTGCCTAAGCTCTCTTTCCAGCTCTCTGTATGTGTCTCTCTCACTCTCTGCAAAAGATAACAATTCACTCCCGCCTGGTACTGTACGGCCCGTGTGTGTCTCAATATCAGCTCCTGTACGTGTACAGTACAAAGCGGGTAAAAGTGAAGGATTCACTCCTCTTGTATTATAAAGTTCGCTCACACGCGTGTGGACCTCAAATTGCTTACATTTGCACTGACTAATTCCAAAATACCCAGTCTATGACCTTCCATTCTTTGCGATATTTTAGCAGCTGTTGGTTTACTCAACCACTACCACTTTTGATGTCCTTGTCCCCAGCGAGACCTTCACTAATTCCCATCCTGGTTGTTATCCTGGTATGGCCACCTTCTTCGCTCCCTCAAATCCAAAGGGTATAGACTTGGACATCTCTGGTGCACAACTGCTTTCACCATTCATCTCCAGATCTGGCTCAACCACATTGAGCTCTATCAGGCCTTGCTGCCCTTTGCCCAAACTGCCCATTCCTCCAGGATCATACGAGAGAGCACAGATAACCCCAGGCAACTTTTTCCCCCTATCAATCATGTCCTTAAGTCCCTCGCCCGTGCCATAGGAACATAGGAACAAGAGTCGGCCATTCAGCCCCTCAAGCCCGCTCCGCCATTTGATAAGATCATGGCTGATCTGTGATCTAACTCCATATACCTGCCTTTGGCCCATATCCCTTAATACCTTTGGTTGACAAAAAGATATCTATCTCAGATTTAAAATTAGCAATTGAGCTAGTATCAATTGCCGTTTGCGGAAGAGAGTTCCAAACTTCTACCACCCTTTGTGTGTAGAAATGTTTTCTAATCTCACTCCTGAAAGGTCTGGCTCTAATTTTTAGACTGTGCCCCCTACTCCTAGAATCCCCAACCAGTGGAAATAGTTTCTCTCTATCCACCCTATCCGTTCCCCTTAATATATTATAAACTTCTATCAGATCACCCCTTAACCTTCTAAACTCTAGAGAATATGACCCCAATTTGTGTAATCTCTCCACTTAACTTAACCCTTGAAGTCCGGGTCTCATTCTAGTAAACCTACGTTGCACTCCCTCCAAGGCCAATATGTCCTTCCGAAGGTGCGGTGCCCAGAACTGCTCACAGTACTCCAGGTGTGGTCTAACCAGGGTTTTGTATAGCTGCAGCATAACTTCTGCCCCCTTGTACTCCAGTCCTCCAGATATAAAGGCCAGCATTCCATTAGCCTTATTGATTATTTTCTGCACCTGTTCATGACACTTCAATGATCTATGTACCTGAACCCCTAAGTCCCTTTGGACATCCACTGTTTTTAACTTTTTATCATTTAGAAAGTACCCTGTTCTATCCTTTTTTGATCCAAAGTGGATGACCTCACATTTGCCTACATTGAATTCCATTTGCCGCAGTTTTGGCCATTCACCTGATCCAAGTTTACACTCGCTAGAGGTGAGAGGTGCCCTTCCACTCTCACCTCTCACCTCTAACTTGGATTTCTTCAACATCAACATAGAGACCGTCCGTTCGGCTGCCTCTGCTGCTACCCCCTTCTCCTTGGCCAGCATGCCAATCATCTCCAGCCTTCTTCCTGCCCTAATCCTGAACCCCAGTCTCTCCAGTTTCTCCCCCCTCCCCAAGTGTCAAGACTTGGGGAGGGGGGAAGGAGGTTCCTGGATGTCTGTCAATATTGGCAAGTGTCTCTGAGATTATCTTAATATCCAGAGGGGTGATCCAGAGGAGTGTGCCAGTGTTTAGAGGGGTGATCCAGAGGAATGTGCCAGTGTTTAGAGGGGTGATCCAGAGGAATGTGCCAGTGTTTAGAGGGGTGATCCAGAGGAGTGTGCCAGTGTTTAGAGGGGTGATCCAGAGGAATGTGCCAGTGTTTAGAGGGGTGATCCAGAGGAATGTGCCAGTGTTTAGAGGGGTGATCCAGAGGAATGTGCCAGTGTTTAAAGGGGTGATCCAGAGGAATGTGCCAGTGTTTAGAGGGGTGATCCAGAGGAATGTGCCAGTATTTAGAGGGGTGATCCAGAGGAGTGTGCCAGTATTTAGAGGGGTGATCCAGAGGAGTGTGCCAGTATTTAGAGGGGTGATCCAGAGGAGTGTGCCAGTATTTAGAGGGGTGATCCAGAGGAGTGTGCCAGTGATTAGAGGGGATCTCTGGGATTGTGCCATTATTTAAGAGGGTCCCCAGGGGAGTGTCAGCATTTGCAGACCCCGGACCCACATAGAACAGGTTGAAAACATTCCAGTCGTGCAAATTGTGCACACCAGCTTTTGAAATGGTGTACAGTCCTGTACTACTGAGTGTGTTTAAATGGGTGGTACATCAAAGAATCTTTCAAAATTATTCCAAAGAAAAGCGAGAGTGATCTGATGGCCTGCTTTCAGAGTATTGGCAAGTCTAGAAAAGGGTAAATAAAGCACGCACACACCATCAAAAAACACTGCTGGACAGCGCCTTTTAAGGACAAAACATTGACACGTTTTCAAAGCCTCGGCCAGATTCCTGCACCAGGCTGCTTTGTGCAGCTAAATCGTTGGGTGCTGCAGTTATTGACTCCCATCTCCTTACTGAATCGTAGCTTTGTTGTCAATCAGAATTATCTTTTAAAAGATGAAGGATTCCAGCAAGCAGATGTTTGCTGATCCCAGCAGTTAAAGAGTGAAGGAATTACCCAGAATCGCAAAAAAAAATCTACTCGCTCAAATCTGGCCTGAGCTGTTTCTGGAAATGCCGTGTCACCTCACAATCGCTGCCAATTTATCCAATTGTAAACAGATATTCATTTCTTTTAGCTCCCTGGTGTGAAGATGTTGACTCCTCGCTGGGCTCCATGTGTGCAAGCTCCTTCATCACCCCACCCGAGCAACTATTCATCTGTGAGTCTAGACCACATTCCCGATCACCATGGTACGATATCCCTCTTTGACCTTTGACATGGTCGACCACACCATCCCAATGCCGCTCCTCTGTTGTCCAGCTCGGTGTGACAGCTCTCACTTGGTTCCACTCTTACCTGTGCCACAGCAACTCCAGCAATGGCTTCTCTTCCCACCCGCTACCTCCAGAGCCCTAACCTTCCTCATTTACGTTCTGCCCCTCGGTGACATCATCCACAGACATGGGGTCAGCTTCCAGATGTACGCTGACACAACCCCAGCTCGACCTCTCCCTCACCTCTCTGGATCCTTCACTGTCTCTTTGTTGTCAGGCTGCTTGTCCGACATCCAGTCTTGGATGAGCCGTAATTTGCCCCAGCTAAATATTGAGAAGGCCGAAGCCATTGTCACCGGCCCCCGCCACAACTCTGTCCCGTTGGCCTGACTCCATCCTCCTCCTCCGCTACTGTCTAGGCTGAACTAGAGTGTTTGCAATCTTGGATTCCTATTCGATCCTGAGCTGAGCTTCCAACCCCATACACTCACCATCACAAAAACAGCCTGAGCTTCACCCCATACACTCACCATCACAAAAACAGCCTGAGCTTCACCCCATACACTCACCATCACAAAAACAGCCTGAGCTTCACCCCATACACTCACCATCACAAAAACAGCCTGAGCTTCACCCCATACACTCACCATCACAAAAACAGCCTGAGCTTCCAACCCCATACACTCACCATCACAAAAACAGCCTGAGCTTCACCCCATACACTCACCATCACAAAAACAGCCTGAGCTTCCAACCCCATACACTCACCATCACAAAAACAGCCGACTTCCACCTCTGTAACATCGTCCGTCTCCACCATTACCTCAACCCATCTGCCGCTGAAACCCTCATCCATGCCTTTGTTACCTCCAGACCCAACACCAACAACAATTTGCATTTATATAGCGACTTTAACGTCGTAAATTGTCCCAAGGTACTTTACAGGAGCGTAATTAGACAAAAATTGACACCAAGCTATTAAGACAGGTGAGGTAGGGCGAAATTGGACCGTGTAGCATCCATTTTGTAGGCGCTACACGGACTCCTAAGCCCCCAAAATGGCGTCCGGAATGCGCACGCACACTTCAGATGTGAAGTGCCATCTTGGTAAAGGTGTTTGTGCACGCGCACCTAACGAACACCGGCAGCGTGTAGAGTAGGGAGATTATGATGTTAATCAGTGTGCAACGCTGACTTGAAGCAGCTGGTGACATTTTGGAACTCCCTGCTCGAGCAACGCACTGTCCTAACCTCGCACAGCTGAACAGGACTTAAAGGGCATGAAGGACCTCCCACCAGTGCTATTTAAAGGGATCATGCAGGAGTTACAGGTTAGTTGCTGGATTAGTTATTCTGCCTGCTGGTTCAATTGTGGGTGTTTGTGGAAGTTTCCTGCACTTGGAGAAAGTTGCAATATTATATAGACAATGGTCGTGCAGTATCGTGAGTGGTATTTAAAATAGTGTGCTGACGAAAGCTGCTTCCAGACATGGATGGCCTGCTGGGGCTTCCTCTGGGAATTGAACATGACTGGGAGCATGCAGAGAGGCCACGCAGAGCAGGACAAGCTGCTAGATGAGAGAGGAGGAGGCACTCAGCAGGAGGCCATATCCTACCAGGGCCTTCAGGGACCAACTCTCCTCCCTCAACTGCAGCGACGACCAGTGCACCCGACGGCTACGGCTCACTAACAAGGTCGTGACTGAGATTTGCCAACTGCTTCAGCCACAACTGCAGCTTCAGAGCAGGACAAGAACAGCACTGTCCGTGGCTGTCATGTATAAAGGGGGGGGGTCACTGAGACTCTGTACGCAATGAGAAACAGATTCATCTCATTCCCTCTTGCCAGAGGTAAGCAGCACAAGGGATTGCTCACATTGCAGGCTTCCCCATGGTGCAGGGTGCCATTGCCTGAACACATATTGCCATGCGTGCTCCACATCAGAACTCTGCCATATTGATGAACAGAAAGGGATTCCACTCTCTCAATGTGCATTCGGTGTGTGATCACACCCACTGCTATCCTGACAGCAGTCATGATTCTTTCATTCTGCACCAGTCCAATGTGCCACCTATATTTCAACCAGCGCGGCAAGTCAAAGGCTGGCTATTGGACGACATGGGTTATCCCCTCATGAAGTGGCTCATGACTCTGGTCCGGAACCTCTGGCGAGCTGGCACCTGTGGTATCCGTCCCCCCCACCACCCACCCCCCCCCGCCCCGGCTCCTGCACACTTGTGCCTGGTGTCTCACCACGTTCAAATCCCTCCTCTATCCTGGCCTCTAAAGGACGCACAGTGTCAGTCTCTGAGCTGGTGGATGCGAGTGTCAGATCAGGTGTGTCTGCATCGTCACTATTATCGTCCTCTGACGATGCCGGTTCCAGGTCTTGGGTATCTGAAATGACAAAGGGACACGGGTTGAGTTGTGGTGAGGGGAGAGGAGAAAGTAAGGCGTGCGTGCTGACACCATCTGCAGCACGTGAGTCAGAAAAGATTGTGGGATGAGGGAGATGTGGGAAGCGAGAAGGAGGACTAGTTATGCAGAGATCCTCATCATCGATACCTCCAGCACCGACAGTGGCCATGGCCGCAGAAATGGACCATCCAATGATCGCCAGCACGGTGTCCTCAATGGGGGTGAGGACTTGTAGGCATGCCTGTTCTGCTCCAGGTCTTTCCTGCTGCCTACTGTTGTGTGTCACCTTCTCCTGCAAGAATGCAGGAAGTGTGTCAGTGAGTGTCCTGCAAGATGTTTGGGTGATGTGGCTGTCATAGTTGAATAGCTATCAGTGAGTGTGATCTGTGAGTTGTGGGTGTGCAACTTGCAACAGTGGTAATGTGTGAGGGTGAGAGGAAGTGTCTAATTTGAAGAGTTGTGTACTGATTGAAAGAGTTTGTTGGTAGGTGGGTGATGGGAGGTGTAGTGTGTGGAGCAGTGGATGCGGCTAGTGGTGCAGTTGGTAGGATATGCCATGTGACAGTTGACCTCTATCACCTTGACCACTCGTGTCAAATCATTGAATTTCTTCCTGCACTGCATCCATGTGCATGGTGCTGTGTGCCTGGCATTTACCTCGTGCCCCACAGCCTCCCACTGCCTCTCCAGCATATGTATGGAGGGCCTCCTGCCCCCTTGAGGATATAGGATGGCCCTCTGTCCATCTCTTCCACCAAAACCTCCAGTGCACCATCCGAGAACCTTGGTGCATACTCTCTCCCAGGCACAGCCATTCCTCGATATCTTCCAGCACAGAGTTATTCCCCAAAGGACTTCCTGCAGCCACAGAGCACCTCCTCTTTAAGAGGTGCAGGCTGCCTTTAGGTAGTGCTGCCACTCATGATAGCGGGGCCCCCTGCTGATGCACGCAGTCAATCAACAGCACAGATAGCACTGGCTGCACGCAGCAATCATCGAAATCATCAGGCAGCACGAATGTTACATGCTGCCTATATTGCTACGACCGAGCGCGGGTTAATCGCGCATCTTGATCCCAGTACCTGTTTTCAGGAATTATCCAATATATCCCCCACTGGTTTTAAGGAGCATCTTAAAGGAAGAGAGAGAGGTAGAGAGGTGGAGTGGTTTAGGGAGGGAATTCCAGAGCTTAGGGCCTTGGCAGCTGAAGGCACGGCCGCCAATGGTGGGACGATGGGAATCGGGGATGCGCAAGAGGCCAGAAATGGAGGAGCGCAGAGATCTCGTGGGGTTGTAGGGCTGGAGGGGGTTACAGAGATAGGGAGGGGCGAGGCCATGGAGGGATTTGAACATAAGGATGAGAATTTTAAAGTCGAGACGTTGCTGGACCGGGAGCCAGTGTAGGTCAGTGAGCTCAGGGGTGATGGGAGAACGGGACTTGGTGCGAGTTAAAGCCTCGACTATTCCAATGCTCTCCTCCAGCCTCAAGAAACTTCAGCTCATCCAAACCTGTGCTGCTGGTATCCTATCCCACACCAAGTCCCACTCACCCATCACCCCTGTCCTCGCTGATCTACATTGGCTCCCAGGCCCACCAACTCCTCAAATTTAAAATTCTCATTGTAGGAGAGGTTGCACAGAGGTTGGAAAAGAGAAAGCATGAACCTTTAATGGAGTGACTCGCTAACAGTGTGAGGATATTCATCTGGGAATTTGGTGAGTGTGGGAATTAGGTGCAAAGGGGAAGGAGGTGCTGAGTGATTTAAACCAAAGAACTACAGACTGAGTGGAGCATAAAGGGAGCGTCGAGGGTGAGTCAGTAAATAGTTAGTTCACTGGTTAGTGTTTTTAGTGGTTGGTTAGTGATTTTTAGTGGTTAGTGTTTTAGTGTCAGATCAACAGTAAATTGCCTTGAAGCTAAACAAACAGTTTAAATAACTGTGAGCTAACATGGCAGGTCAGCTGGGGCCCATCGCATGCACATCCTATACCATGTGGAAACTCCAGAACATTCCGTGTATCCCAGAAAACCACATGTGCAGGAAGTGCCTCCAACTGCTCGAGCTCGAGCTCGGAGTTTCTGGGCTTGAGGGGCGACTGGCGTCACTACAGTGCGTACGGGAAGTTGAGAGTTTTGTGGATAGCACGTTTCAGGAGGTGGTCACCCCGCAGCCTACAGAGAGTTCAGGCGGAGAGGGAGTGGGTGACCACCAGACCCGACTAGGAGGAACAGGCAGGCAGTGCAGGAGTCCCCTGGGAATGTGGCACTCACAAACCAGTATAAGAGCATAAGAACGTAAGAAAGTAAGAAATAGGAGCAGGAGTAGGCCACGTGGCCCCTCGAGCCTGCTCCGCCATTCAATCAGATCATGGCTGATCTTCGACCTCAACTCCACTTTCCCGCCCTATCCCCATATCCCTTGATTCCCCTAGAGTCCAAAAATCTATCCATCTCAGCCTTGAATATACTCAACGACTCAGCATCCACAGCCTTCCGGGGTAGAGAATTCCAAAGATTCACAACCCTCTGAGTGAAGAAATTCCTCCTCAGCTCAGTCTTAAATGGCCGACCCCTTATCCTGCAACTACACCCTTTAGTTCCAGACTCGCCAGCCAAGGGAAACAACCTCTCGACGTCTACCCTGTCAAACCCCCTTAGAATCTTATACGTTTCAATGAGATCACCTCTCATTCTTCTAAACTCCAGAGAGTATAGGCCCATTCTACTCAATCTCTCCTCAAAGGACAACCCTCTCATTCCAGGAATTAATTCAGTATTTAGTGTTGAATACCAGTGAGGGTGTTGCTGCCTCAGGGGAGTGCAGTCAGGAGCAAATCCACGGCACCGTGAGAGACTCAACTGCACAGGGGGGCAAAAGAAAAGCAGTTGTTAAAGGGGATTCAATAGTCAGGGGGAGAGACGTTTCTGCACCCGTCAACGTGAGTCCCACACGGTGTGTTGCCTCCCTGGTGCCGGGGTAAAGGACATCACTGAGAGGGTGCAGAACATTTTGAGGGGGGAAGGCGAACAGCCAGAAGTTGTGGTCCATGTAGGAACCAATCACACAGGACGGAAAAGGGTCGAGGTGCTGCAGTCAGAGACTCAGGAGCTAGGGAGGAAGTTCAAAAGCAGGACCTCAAGGG